>NC_056731.1:300713953-300808953 GCF_019279795.1 Protopterus annectens
AGCATCTGTTGAAGCTTTGTATGTGAGGTAGGGAATACCCCTCAGTACCCTAAATGATACCAAGACTAGGTATGAGGCCTTTGAGGTGATCAGTATAGTTCTCATGATTTAGACCCTTGATTTTCTTGGTGATAAAATGTTGTGGACATTCAAGTTGTGTCAAGTGCTTGAACAGGTGCATGTCAAAAAGGGCATTATAAGTGCTGAATACACTGGAATGATCATATCTGTGGACCTGGACACCATGACTTACTAAAAAGCTGTGCAATGAAAAAAGATTTTCTTACAATAGTGGATAAATGTTGATTGAAGGACAGTTCACTGTCTACATAGGTTCTCAGGAGCCTAACTACTTGTTCAGTTTTTAAGTGGAGAAGTATTGTCAATGTGATAGTTGCAGGGAACATTGTACTTGTCAAAGGATACTATTATACATTTTTTGGCATTTGGTTTTAGTCCATGGTTTTGACAAAAGGTGTTTGAGAAAACTCCACATGGAGAACCTTGGTGTCTTCTGGAGAGTTAATATTGGTATGTAGTTTACAGTCATCAGCAAATTTGGTGAGCCATGAGCCCTTAACATTGGCTTTGAACTCAGGGAAGTAAATGCCAAAGAGGAGTGTCCCAAGGACAGGGCCTGTGGTACACCACTGGTAACAAATCTCTTGGAGGAGATTGAGTCTCCAACCCTAGTTTCATTGTTTCTATCTGTGAACCAATTTACTATCCAGTAAGTTGCTTAAGGATTGTCATTTAACTATGAGAGTTTATTAACAATAAATGAGTATGCAATGGTGTCAAACACATTAGTGAGCTCTAGATATTTGGTATATACTGATTTCCCCTCATCCATTGCTTCAGTAACCTTCTAGACAAAACCAAATTGTCTTGGGTCAAGGGTTTGTAGGTTGCCCATGTTCTTGTTTATTAATTCTATAATGAACCTTGCAGATGAGGCTTGTCAGACTTGAGTCTATAATTATTTGGGTCAGTTGATTCCCCACTTTTGTGCGGGAAGGAGGGGACTGTTGTTGCCCTCCATTTGTCTGGAACATAGTCTTCTTGGTGATTGATATGGAATAATCTTTATAAGGGGTTGGCAGGTAATGTTTCTAGTCAGTAGGCATCCTGGCACGTTATCTGACCCCATAAGAAGTACAGTTCTGTAAGTAAGCCTTACCATAACAGTAGATGTTCATGTGATCACTACTGAAATAGCCTTTGCTATATTGGTTATATCCTGCCAACGATGTAACAGCCAGCCAGCTTCCAAACCTACATGGTACCTTTCTCGAGTAGCTTAAGAGCTGCCTAAAATCACAGGTTTGTCACTAAACCCTTCAGAGGCTAAGTCCCAAGAGGATATAACTAGTAGTAAAAATAAATATATATATATATATATATATATATATATATATATATATATATATATATATATACACACACACACACACACACACACCCTGACAAACTCAAAAAACAAAAAGGGGGGTGGAGGGAGTGAGGGCCTGCTGCAGCAGTAATTATTCAAACATCTATTGTTACGGTAAGTAACTGTACTATGTTCATCATATAGATGACTGCAGCAGTAGTTGTAGCTATATGGGTAGATTACCCTAGCTTAATACATTTAAGAGGTGGAAGAGGTAAGGTCTACGACCTCACTGAGACTCATCCAAGCAAAGCCTGATCTAAACCTAGAGAAGCAATTAAGCTTTTAGTGCTTTGTAAACATATGTACAGAGGTCTCAGTTGATGTTTCTAGAATACTTCTAAAATCCAACCCTTTCCTATTAGCTAAATATGGAGCCAAAGCCTTGGTAGAGTGGGTCTTGACCTTGCCCAGGATAGTTTTGTTGTGGTCATAATAACAAAACGTAATAGGCTGATGCAAGCATTTGGAAATAGTCTGTTTTAACATAGGTCGTTCCTTCTTCATACCTTCACAAGAAATAAACAACTGATCCACAAGTCTGAAAAATGTTATTCTGCAAGATAGTACCTGAGTTGTATGTTGACATCCAAGGCACAAAGAATCCTTTCTCCCTCATTTTAGGTTCAGGAGAGAAAATGGGGAAATGAATAGTTTGGCTTAAAGTAAACTTGGATACCACTTTAGGCATAAAAGAAGAATTAGGCCCCAAAGAAACACTGTCTATATGGAAAATGAGAGTTGACTCATGATAAGAACTTGCAACTCAGGTACTCTTCTTGCAGAGGTCAGAGCAATCAGTAAAACAGTTTCCCATGATAAGAACCTCAAGTAAGCTAGATGAGTGGGTTCAAATGATTCAAATGGAGTAATTGTTAGCTTCTCTACCACAAAATTAAGATCCCAGTCAGGAGTCACTGGTTTTCTTGGAGGTCTCTTAAGCAAAAAACTCTTTCAAAAGCATTTTGATGTATGAATGCCTTGAAAGTGGAGGATCTTTGGACACTCATGCAGAAATGGCCAATAAATGAACCTAGATGAGTAGTAAGAAAGGACAAGGTATAGTAAAACACACAAATATTCCAAAACCACAGAAACACTAGCCCTAAACAGGTGCTGCTTATGTTGTTGGCACCAGCTGGAAAACATTTTTCATTTGATAATATGTGATTTTCTAGTAGCAGCCTTTCTTGCCTCCATTAATATCTGCTATATGTCCTCAGTAAACAGGTGCTAAATAGAATTAAGACCCTATCATCCAGGCAGTCAGTTGAAGTTGACTGGAGTTGGGGTGCATCAAACATCCCTGTTCTTGAGTGAGTAGATCCATTCTGTGAGGAAGCTTGTGGCAACTGCCCCTCAACATTTCCAAAAGAAGGGAGAACCACTGCTGCCTGGGCCAGAAAGTAGTCACTAAAATGATCCTGGGAGATTCCTTCTGAATCTTCAGAAGTACCATGGATATCAGTGGAAAGGAAGAAGAAGCATTCAGGAAAATTCCTTCCCAAGGAAAAGAAAAGGCATTTGTTTTCCAGGCCTTCTTGCATTGAGTCCTGGAGCAACATTTTGCCAGCTGATTATGCAGATAGGAGGGGAAGAGGTTTACTTGAGGAACTCCCCACAGATGGATCAAATATTTGAAGATCCACCTGATCTAAGTTCCATTTGTGGGGGTCTGCCTTAGTCCTGTTCAGCTTATCTGCCATACAGTTTTGCTCTGAAGGGATATAGGATGCCTGTAGAGTGAGACTGTGCTGAGAAGCTATATTCTAAGCTAACATGGTCAGTCTGCAAAGGGGTTAAGACCCGGTTTCCCCTTGCTTGCACATATGCCACATGACTGTGGAATTGTCTGTAACAACTTGAAGAGATCCAGGAAACCAAAGATTATTCAGAGATTTCAGTGCCTTGATCAGAACAAGCATCACCTTTATATTTATGTCCATGCATCTGTCCTTGTTGTCCCAAACACCTTTCACTTTTATCCCTCCTAAAACTGCTCCCCAAGCAAAGCCTGAAGCTTGCTAAGAACTGGGATTTCAAAAGATAATGGGTGTTGGTGCCAGGACCTAAAAAACTTATTTTTCTCATGTGGAGTTTTGCCAGGGATACCATGCAAATCGTAAATGCCATAAGACTCAAAATACTGAGGTATTCCCTTGCAGTAACCCAAGTCTCTGTGGGAAACCCTTGAAATTGATCTAAGTATAGATCTGTTTTTTCCTTTGGAAGAAAATTTGTTTGAACTGAGGTGTCTGGCAGACACCCCTGGAACACAGAATCCCAGCTATGTAAGAGATCTATCACCCAAGTGAGATTTCTGACACTTTGAAAATGTGGATACCCTGTAGCCTGCAATCAGTTGTAAATGGAGCTAGACACTTCATGAACATTCTTAGTGCAGTGGATGGTCCAAAGGGTAGGGGAGAAAAGTGATAATGTGATTCAGACACACAGAGCCTTAAGAAACTCCTGAAGAATTGGAGAGTCCACCTCTACAAAGAGGCCAGTCACAAGTGGAGTCCTTCAGGGATCGGTCCTTGGACCACTCCTTGTTGGCATTTACTTCTCTGAAGTCAAGGCCAATGTCAATGGTCTCTGGCTGATTAAATTTGCAGATGATTGCAAATTAGGAGCTGCCATAGAATCCCCTACTGACACAAATGTTCTCCAGGAAGATCTGAAATAGACAAATAATTGGTATCAGAGCCATGGACTAAAACTGAATCCCAAGAAATGCATAATAGTATCCTTTGGAAAGTCATCCACCCCTTTTAACTATCATATTGACAACGCACCTCTTAGAGTTGACCCAGTAATCAGGGAGTTAGGGACACACATAGACAGTAGTCTAGCCTTTGACCATCATGTTTCTACAGTAGTGAGGAAATCTCTCTATGCTGCACAACTTATAAACAAAGGTATGGTATCTAGTTCCAATGAAGTCACTGCATTCGGCATTCATAAGACCTATCATTAACTACAATTCCCCCTTTGGTATGTACCTAACCAGGCATATTCAACAACTGGAACATCCACAGAGGTTCCTCACTAAAAGAATACAGGACGTAAGTAAAATGTCCTATGCAGACCACTTCATGGCCCTGTTCCTGTATTCTGTCTCCTACAGGCTGTTGAGGGAAGACCTATTCCTGGCCTACAGGGCATTGTCAGACCCCACTCTAATGGATCTCCTGCATATCCATAAAACAAACAGTTAGAATTACCTATTCTAAAGAATTATACCTTGCCTGTGATATAAATAAGACTTGCTGGAGAGACAGGTATATATCCCAGAGGCTACCCCATTGCTGGAACAGGCTCCCTATCCATATGAAGCAGAGTTCCTCTCTAACCTAGTTCAAGTGTAACTTGGACAATTCGATGGAGGAAGAGGAAATTCATTCCTGGCTTGGCAGCTATGTCTTTAATGGACACAGGGAACCTGTAAATGGTTCATCTCCCAGGCCCCTGTTTGTAAATGTTTCATCTCCCAAGCCCCTGCTTACACTTATCAAGGGTACCAAAACTTGTCAGAGATTTGGGATGCATGGCTAGGCTTTAAAATGCCCTTGTGGTCATTAGCCTAGTAAACACCTATGAACCTAAGTCTGGTTGAACAGGGATGTGATGGTAAGCATCTTTTAAATGCAGCATTACCAGGAAATTTAAATGAGGGGGTAACAAGTATTTTGAACTTAGGCACTGTCACAAATTGGTTTAGGAAAGAATAATCCAGAACTGGTCTCCAAGCATTTTCTTTCTTTGGCACCAAAATATTTTTGAATAAAAACCTTTCCCAACCTGGGAATGAGTAACTGACCCTATCACTTCCTAAGACATTGTGTGTTGACAGTGAGAAATAGAGGAATCTAATTTTTGGATGAGGAGTTACCCCCTAAGAAGAAGGAGTTTCCTCCAACTGCCATCTGCAGTCTTAATGAATGATCTTCAAAACCCATTTGTCTGAAACTATCTGCTGCAAAGAAAAAGTGGAGTTTCAGACTTTCTGAAAGTGAAAAGGGACTGCCAGGGTGGGGGTGGTGGGACAAAGTCCATTATTAATCATTCTGACTTGTTGGACTGTCCTTGGTTTTGGGGATCCCTATTATTTTTGAACCCCCTTGCCATT
The DNA here is from genome assembly GCF_019279795.1 of Protopterus annectens. Lineage (NCBI taxonomy): Eukaryota > Metazoa > Chordata > Ceratodontiformes > Protopteridae > Protopterus > Protopterus annectens. The sequence continues at coordinate 300,719,518 of NC_056731.1, forward strand.
TCTTCTTAAACATCTGTTCACCAGCATTTTTCTGAGACTGTTTATTTTGTTTCTAGGCAAAATTTGATGAGAGGTTAAGGAATCCCTTAGAAAATTTGGAAAAGAAGGGCTCAAAATATTGAGATTGTTTGCACAATATCCACTGCAACAGTCTTGCCACATTATTATGCCTTTCAGTATACAGTCCTTCTGCCATTAGTATGTCATAACCAGCAATGAGGTGTACAACTGTTTCCAATTCTGTTTTTCAAAACCTACATTTGTCTGTTTCTCCCACATGTTCAATGGACTTTGTAAACCAACGTTTGTGTAGCCCACTATCTTGGGCCGCCAATGTTAACCTTTCATCTCTTGGTTTGAATTTGCCTCTCCTTAACCATTCCAGCATTCAATCCTGATCAACATGAGGTTCTTCTAGAAGTTTTCTATACTTCCAACTATAGTTATGCATTTTCCACATCTCTTGCCTTCTCTTCTGATCCTTCACTTTCTATTCTTTGTTTTACTTCTTGGCACATTCAGTTGCTGCCTGAATTCTACCTACCCGGTTTGATTTCCATTCCTGCTTGACAACGATATGTTCCTGCTACACTAAGCAGAGAAGTCATCTTAGATTTATTCACCTCATGTTTCAAAACTTTCAATATGTTTGGGTCCTGTGAGGTCAACAGATATGTGTGTATTTCCACGATTGCATACCTATACATGTAATCAGTTTCAAGGAGGCCCATCCCTGCTTTGGAATCAGAAATATTTAATCTTGGTATGCACTGATTTTTATAAATCATTTGGTGAGCATAAAGCGCCCTCTTGTTTTCCTGTCCAATCTATCCAACACATTTTGGGACAAGTCAATCACTCCAAAACTGTAAGTTAGGACAGGAATAGCACATTGGTTTATATGTTGAATAAATAAATGTCAACGCTGTTTTCAGGATTAATTAAAGTCTTCTAAATATTCCTTACTAAGTTTTATTCGCATTTGTTCATGTTTTATTGTTGATCCTTCATCAATTCCCAAGTATTTATACACTCCCTCTTGCTCAAGTTCTTTTATATCACATTCTTGTCCCAAACAGATGTTTTCTTGATGCTGCAGTTTTCCTACTTTAAAGGTTGCTTTTGCACATTTATCAAGACCAAATGACATTCTTATATCATCTGAAAAAGTTTTAACAACTTGCAGTTGTGCTTTCAGTTCCTCATCTGATGAGCTATAAAGTTTTAAATCATCGACAAAGAGAAGATGAGAAGTCTTTACACTTTGCTGTTTTCTAGGAGCCAATTTACAGCCATGGTCTAAGCTGTTAAGTAGACAGCTTAATGGGTTAAGGGCAAGACAGAATAGCAGTAGTGACAGGGAGTCACCCTGGAATATCCCCCTTTAAATTTTTATCCCTGGGATAATAATTTGTCCTTTATCATGGCTTAATTGCAAAGTGGTCTGCCACTGTTTTATGGTCACTGTAATGTAGTCGATCAGTGCAGGGTGTATCTTATACATTTTTAACCAGTCTTTTTTCCATGAATGTGGAATACTATCAAATTCTTTTTAGTAGCCAATCCATGCCATAATTAGATTTTTCTCCTTTTTATAGTTCTCCACTGTGACTTTAACAACAAATGATCCTTTGTTCTATATGACTTTCTTTTATTTCCCTTTTTTTCTATTGCCATAATTGAGTTTTTTTCTAAATGACTATAAACTCTGTCAATATCAATTCCAATGTATAGTTTAGATGTCGTCAGAAGGGAAGTTACTGGTCTATAATTTTTAAGGTAGCTTGCAGGTTGACTCTTAAGTAGAGCATTGTTTTTCCTGTTGTTAGCCAGGTTGGTGTCTGTTCGGGTGTGCATATAAATAGTTCTTACTCATGGCTAAATCTTCATGCAAAGATGTTAATACTTTTAACCAGAAGTTAGGTACTGTATCTGGGCCTGGGTGTTTCCAATTACAGTTTTTTCTTAACTTTGTTTCAATCTCTCCAGCTGTTACTTCATCCCATTTCATATCCTGTACTTTTAAACTTCTTATTCTTTCTTTTACTTCTTCTATCCATTTAGCATCTTTGTTATGTTCCACAGGATCTTTATAAATACTTCTCCAAAATATATCCTTTTTCTTATTTTTTTTGCGGTCTTTCAATTCCTTTTACCTTGTTTCCCAGTTCTCTATAAAACTTTTTGGGTCATCAATAAATTGCTTATTTTGTAGTTTTCATTTATATTTATCTGTGTATATTCTAATAATTTCTGCCTGTGCTGAGATTTTTAGTTTATTTGCGATAGTGCATGATACCTGATTTTCTAATATTGCGCATTCCATTTATCATGTCTATCTTTGTAAGTATTTTTGTTGATCTTTCTCATTTGTATACTCTTCTAACAGTGACATTTCTTGTCTTAAATGCTTTGTAGTTTTCTCTATTCAATACTTTCATGATGGTATTGGATTTCTCCCCTTCATTTCTCTCACTATCCCGTGTTCTTGTGGTAGAACTTTATCAGTTATTAATTTAGCTGCACAGTAATATATCCTGTTTACTTCTATTATATTGCCTGGATCTCTAGGGACAGTCCTAATTACTGTGTTCATTTGTTTTATCAAACGTCTGACTTTTCGGGTTTTCCTGACCTTCTGCAGTCTATTTCTTTCATTGATCTTAATATGTCTATCTGTCTCTATTAAATCAGGCAACTCTTCTCTTAGCTCATTTTCTTCTTAAACGGAGGACACATTTTTTGTTCTCCATTTCTGGCAGGCATTTTATAGAAAGTTCTATAGCATCTTCCTGTGGCACATTCTCTTCAGTCTGTGCCATCAGTTGCTCTGTCATATAGGAACTCACCGGCCTATTACTCCTCAACATTGACTGCGTCACAGTTTCCACAGTTTCCTGTTGCTTCCCTTGCTGTCCAGCTTCAAAAGAACATTTATACTGGTTTCCTGTGGAGGGCTCCAAAATATCTTCATATGGCACCTGACCAATTGCTTCCCATTCCACTGGTTTCCCCTTAATTTGGATGTCCATTGCTCTATCCTGCTGTGGTGCTTTCTGAATTAGATTTTCTACACTGAATCCTTCACTTCGCAGGTACTCCATAACCTCAGTTTCTATTTCTTTAACTTCTCCATTACTAATCTCTTTTTTATACTTTTCCTCTTTGCCTTCTTATTTTTTTTTTTTTTTTTTTTTTGTATTGTAAAGTTTTCCATGTCAGGATTCCTTTGCCTGTATTTCTCTTCAAATATTTTTGGTGCTGCTCTTTTTGTATTGATTAGTTTTGCTTTCTCCTTTGCATAGACATTACACCATATTAAATCTCTTTTTCTTTCCTATGTCCATATTTCTTCTTCACATGTCTCCGGATCTACTTGTTTCTCCTTACTCTGGAGACTCATTTCATTATGCTGTGTTGTAAACTGTGTTAGACCTCCTACACCAAATCCTTCACTTTGCAGACACTCCATAACTTGAACTTCTATTTTTTTTACTTCTACTTTACTAATCTTCTTTTCTACATTCCCTCTTTGTGATATTATTTTTTTTATCGTGACATTTTTCATATCTGGATGCCTTTGCCTGTATCTCTTTGAATATTTTTGGGGTTGCTTTCTTTATATTGATTAATTTGACTTTCACTTTGCAAAACTATTGCACCATATCAAATATGTCTTTCCCATGTCCATATTTCTTTTTTATACTTTTCAAACATCTCTAGGTTTTGTTGTTTATATTTTCACACTTCCTCAGCTGCTTCTTTTTCCAAACCTATCAAAGTTTATTGGTCTATAAACTGTTTTTCACAAATCTGTTGTATTAATGAACACAAATTTGTATTTGAGGCATCTGACAGTTTTTCTTGTGGAAGTATTTTTCTTTCCTCTAATTTCTCTCTTAATCTTTTTCTGTATCTTGTGTCTGGAAATTCTGGGCATACTTTCTTTCTTATCCTCAACAGTCCACTCTGTCATCTTTATGGCCCTTCTTTGACCTATCAGTTTTTATGATTTTTGTGGACTGCTACTTCCTTCTACAACAGGGGGGCCATCCTCCCCCCTGGTCCTGACCTGGCCATATTGTAGGAATGTTTCTGTATTTTGAGGATTTCTAGTCCTGACACCAGTGCGCCTACCAGGATTGGGCACTTTTTTATCCTGGGTCTTGTGCACCCAACTATCTTTTTGAATTTTTGAATTACTTCTGTCCATGATATATGCTATATAAATACAATCTATATATCAGTGTCGTCTTGGTGAGATTTTGTAAAGAAACAGGATCCACCTCATGAAGGTACTCACCAAGACTTGAGGATGAATTCAATTTCAGCAATACTACTCTCCTTTGCTTGCTGACTTATCATCTCTCTAGTTGGACCCCTTATTCACTAGTATGGATGGAAGTGTGATTATTCAGACTTACTGACCTTAGAAAAGGATGGAAGAGTCTCTATTACTGAGCCAATTGTCCTCATCAGTTGACACTTCTGATAGGGTCATTAACAGAACAGTCAGGTCAGAAATGAAGCTGGCACCATGGTGTTTCTAAAATAGTTGGATTTGAGAACAGTATACTGATCAGAACTTTACTGCTTTTGTTTATCTGTTAAATAAATATAGCCAGGTCATCATTTCATTTTCTATATATGTTCCATTGTTGTCTGTAAATACTAAAATTTCTTAAGCTAGTCCTTCAATCTCTGGATGATGTTTGATCTCAGCCAGACCAGTCTCTTTATCATTTTAAATATTCTGAACTATGAGATGTTGAGCAAAGCCATGCATTTTTTTTTTCTGAAACCTATCAAGGAATTTGCTCTGTAATGGTTTAGGAATTAAATGTTATCTGATGGAGAGAAATTTGAATGATGTATAACAGTTTTTTTTTAAATATTCCAATGATTTTAAATGTATGCAGGCAGACTTACCATAAATGACAACATTTGTTTGTCTATTTATGCATTATTTAACAAAATCTGCATTATTAGTGCAAAATAATCCAATTTTTTAAACAGTCTCACTGATTGGTCCACAATGCACAATTTTGTCTTGTTTAATTGAAACATGATTATTCAAACCCCAAAAAACTCAAGCCTTGGTAGATAGCAACACACTCAAAGTGGCAAAACACACATTCAAAAAAAATCAAATACTTTTTTGCACCTCCTAATGTGAAGGCAAGCCCTCACACCCCTGATCTGTCCCTCTCTCTCTCTCTATGTATATAATATATATCTATATATATATATATATATATATATATATATATATATATATATATTTATATATATACAAAGTCTGTGATTGCACAAACTCTAAGAACACGGAGAAGGTAAGATAAATACAACATTCATCTGCTCCAAAGTCTAACAATCTTAACAAGATGATGGCTGCCATCTTTTAGTGACAATGTTCTGAGTGTCAGGTGCCTGGCCAGTGATGCATTTACTTGTGTGTTCAGAGTTATAAAAAACCTATACATCAAGTTTTCTCACCATAATGGTAGCTTCAGTAATCTGCAGAGCAAGGATCTAGTAAGAAAAATGAGAACTTCTAGAAGGATTATTATATTTGTGCAACAGATCAGTTAAATGTTGATGATTTCTAAGATTTACCTGTCTGGTAATTTGCTTTAGTTTATTATGAACTATCATATTTTGCATATGGATGCAGATTTTGTGGTCGGTGTTGTGTGATGCTGTTGCTTAACATGCTGACAATTCGATGAAGTATAGATTCATAACTGCAATGTTGGTGAACAATGGTTTTACAACATGCATTTGGTACCTGGTAATTAACCCACTTGATTCTTTTAGCATTTCAGTTGTAAATGTAAATAAGCTATATTTCATTTTATTTGTTTTGCTGTATGTCACAAGTAGTACAGGTATGTGTGATGGAGATTGTATGTACCTTATATGCACCTTTATATTTATTTATTGACTTACGTGCAGCTGACCTCAAGGGTTATGAAACAGTAAATAATACATATCCCCAAGTAATGTAACTATCTTTTCATTTTAATTTAATTTATGTATTTGTTAATTGGTAAACCAATCTGGTCTTTTGCTGACATATTTCTTTTTTGTGAGGAACTGCTTATGTTATATAGGTTTGGTGAAATTAAGGATGCATTTACATTGCACCTTTGGTGTTTTCGAGGTTGAAAATAAACTACTCTTTATGTTGAATGAAGCATTCTTAGTAGGTGATAGGAAAAGTTTAGGGGGAAGCCATTCATTGATGCTTTTGGCATCACAGTAGAGATCCACTGCTTACATGCTCATCTAGGGGCAGGATATATGCATATAAAGCATAGAGACCCAAGCTCAAACAGTGCCCCTGTTATGGAAGATGATGTGGGAAGGATGGTTGAGGGAGGGTGGTTCAAGCAGCATACAATTTGTTCTCCTCTCCTTCAAGGAGAGACTGGTTGCTAGTGACACATACTCCCAGAAGGAGCAGGAAACATGGGCAGGCCTTGTTGTATTATATATGTGAATAAGTGTTTATTACCAAACAGATACAGGAACATGTGTATTCCCACTTCAGTGTGATGCATACCTAAGTATGCTAAGAGCTATGATAGTTACCAGAACTGTAGGGCATCATTAAAAAAAGTTACATACCTCAATAAGTTAAAACTCTGTTTAGGCAAAAAAGAAGTAATTTAATGAAAATTACTGAACACGAATTCTCCTCAAAGCTGTACACTCAGTTTCCTAAAAACCTTTAGCACTCAAGGTATGACAGTACTGTCACTCATAATGACTTCCATTAGTGGGGTAGGGCATAGGTTAATTTGGAGGTTACTAGGCTAATGTCCCAGGAGCCCTTACAAGTCTCAGCATATTTATCCTGAGTAGCCCCAGTTTTCAGTAATTAGCTAAGTGAAGTTCACAGAGGTATGACTCCATAGTAATTAATACCAACTACCTCTATCCATGAAAGACAGGGGTACCACCCCAGGAGTGAATTTACAGTCACCTATCCATTGATGTAGGTTGTGTTTGAAGAGTGTCAAAGAGGGGCACTGGTTCATGTGAATGAGAAGCTTGTTCCAGAGAAGGGATATTGTCTGGGAGATGTATCTATCTCTCCAGTATGATTTGCTCATGTCAAAGGTTAGGTTAAGATCCCTGAAATTAGTGACCCTCATGCAGATTCATTTATGAATGTGCAGCATTTCCATCAGGGCCAGGTCGGAGACTATTTTGTAAGACAGGCAAAGGTCACCCCTTAGCAGCCTGTAAGGAGACAGAATACAGTGACAGATCTTTCAGTCTTTCAGTGTAGGACTTGTTTTGTGTACCGTGTATTTTCTTGGTGAGAAACCTCTGTGGTTTCTTCAGCTGTTGCAGGTGTCTGGTGAGATACATACAAAAGGGAGCATTGTAGTTAATTATTGGTCTGATGAGGGGCAAGTATAATGGAATTGTAACAACCTTAGATCTAGATGTGTTGCCTTTACTTATCAAATGTGCCACATTGAAGGATTTCCTTATTACTGTGGATATGTGGTGGTCAAAGTCCAGATTGCTATCAGCTTGTGTACCCAGATCATGTACCACTGGGTCTACACTTAGGGGGTGCTATCTATAATGTAATTATCAAGGATGTTAGCTTTTCCAAAGGGAAGAATAATGCAGTGTTTTGCATTTAGCTTCAATCTGTGGCTTTGGCACCAATCATTTGTCTGTGTTAGCCCTTTCTGCAGTATATTAGCATCATCTGGGGACTGAATGATTGTTCCCAATTTTCAATCGCTAATGAACTTGGCCATCCATGTTTGCCTTGACTTCTGAGAAATAGATTCCAAACCATGAAGGATCCAGCACAGAACCCTGTGGTATGCCACTGGTGACTGGTCTTTTGTTAGAGGTGAAGTTACCCACTTTGATAGTATGTGTCCTGTCAGTGAGCCAATTGGCAACCCATTGGGTGAAGTAGGGGTTAATTCCTAATTGGAAAAGTTTCTCTATAATACCTGAGTGGCAGATTGTGTCGAATACCTTGGCAAGGTCAAATTAGGTGGTATGCACTGTCTTTGCCTCGTCCAGGGCTGTGGTGACTTTCTCAAAGATGTTAAACAGGTTTAACAGGGATGATCTACCCTTAACAAATCCGAACTGGGTTGGGTCAGGAGTTTGGAGATTTCCAAGGACTTGTAGATGAGGCTAGTCAAGCCTATGGGTCTATAATTCCCAGGGTCGGTGATGGCCCCCCTTTGTGGAGAGGGATTACTGTCGCTGTCCTCCATTCTGCCGGAAAGTAGACAGTCTGCAGGCTGTGGTTAAACAGGGATCCAAGTGAGTCTGCTAGGTTATGTTTTAAGTTGTTTAAAAGTGTCTTCCCACTGATGCTGTGTTTTTGGCCTTGGAGAGTGCAGAGATGACCTGTTCTCTTGAGATAATAGGCCAAGGAATAGTGGCAGGTATATTTTGGGTGATGACCGGTGGGGCTAGGAGAGTGAAGTTTGCTCCAAATCTGTCAGCTAGCAGACTGGCTATTTCCTCCAATTGAGTATAGCTGGTGCCATCCATAACCAGTTCAGTGCATAGCTCAGTATTTCCCTTTAGATTTCAGATGTAGTTGAAGAATGCCTTGTCATTATCCTTAGCTAGGGAGGCTATTATTGCTTTGGAATTAGCTTTGGAGTGCTTGATAAGATCTCTCATTTATTTGTTTAGACTAGAGAGGGATATCTTCCTCTGCTAAGCCAGTTTCCTCTTATTTTTGGACATTAGTTTCTTTCTTTTGTTGTTTAGGCTGTTTATACTACGGGTACACCAGGGTTGCTTGTTTTTCTGGCAAGACCTGGTTTTAATTTGGTCAGGTATACAGCCAGTTCTGTGCAACTGCTTAAGTGGTTATACAGGGTGTTGTTATGCACCTCTGCACAGCAGTCCATTATATATGTGGTTGAGGGGGCTTTGAAACTTTCTTATACCATCCCTTAGTAGGAGGTAATTTGTCTTGGAAAAATTCTTAAGCATTTTTGATCTTGAAGGGGTATCTGGCCTTATAATTATAGTATATCAAAAGAGACTGATTTATGGTCCAATCTTACCATGGAGGACATCACATGGGGTGGTGCAATGCTATCCCATATTAGTGAGTACTATATCCAGGACAGCTGAGCCCCTCATGGGCATGCTGACTACTTGTTCCAGAGCATTTGCATTGACAAAGCCCAAGAACTTCTGAGCCAGCATGTTTGTGGTCATGTATGTTTCTCAGTTTGGGTAGGATAATTAAAATCGCCCATGAGTAAGGGTGTTGGACTGTATGGTAAGTGACTCCAGTAAATCCAGGTATGCGGTATGATTTTCCTGGTTCATGGTGGAGGACCTACATCTAGCTATAATGTGGTAGGGGATTTTGCCTATGGTTAATTGGACATGGAGTATATTGAGAGAGTCGTACTGTCTGACCAGTCTCATGGTCTGCTTATCCTTAATAAAGATGGATGCACCTTCTTTGGTTCTTTCACTCTCAGTTTTGGTCTGAACATATGGAAGGCATTATAGCCCTACACAGCCAGTGTGCTTTCCACAGCTTTGAACCATGTCTCAGACACTGCACAGATGTCAGCATCTTCCAAGGGGAGGAGTTCTTCCAGGGAGTGCAGTTTCTTGTTTAGACTCCTAGCATTAAGCAGCAGTACCTTGAGTTTATCTAGAGAGGACTTTGTTACGTTGGGAGATTGGTTATTTTGATACTGCCAAAAAAAGGCACAATATTGATGACTAATGCCTTTGCCAGTATCCAAAAGCCTAAAGGAGACAAGTACAGACCATCTCTGGCAATGCAAAGTAGCCTGTTGACCAGGTATTCCCAAGCTGACAGATATTGGCTCCGTTTGGGCTGACACCAGAAGCAAAGGCAATTGTTAAAGCAATCATTTTTTGTTTGTATTGCAGCATAATCTTTGTAGAAGGTAGAATGCTGCTTAAGGCTAGGCTTATACCTGCCTGTGACACACAATCTGAGATCTCAGTCATGTCTTTCTTCATATAGTCCAATGACATACATCTCAAGTCATTCATCCCCACATGGGCTATTATGGAGTCATACTGATACTTGTGGTTGAGTGACTTGAGTGCTTGAGTGACTTGATGGATCCTGGCACCTGACAGGCAACTAATCATAACCCACTCCTTATCCACCCTGGAGAGGGGAACATCCACATGTCTCACTGTGGAGTCTCCTATGACCAGTACATTGGATTTTGTGGTATTTTGCCTTATGAACTTATTTGTTGAGACACTGGTGTGTGTTATAATATGTTGTGGTTGTTTTTTGCATTGTTGTGTGTGTAAGTGGTTTCTGAAGGCACCGTTTGGGATGCCTCTGGTCTTTTGGTAAATTACTAGTGAGTACCTCCACATATGTGGGTTTATGTGTCATGCCCTTATTTAGTGTGAGAAGTGATGTATGCATGTTGACAATCTGTTTGGCATTCGATTTGCCCATATGTGAGAGTCTTGCCTTCAACAGAATCAGGAACAAATGCAGAAATAATCAGGAACAATCAGTAACATTTTAAAAATATTAGTACTGTTTGGCATTAACTTATTAAGAGAATGTGAATTTAATATACATTTTCTGAAGTAAAGGAAGTCTAGAACTCTAATTATTTCCATTATTTGTTAAGTGTAATTCACTACCTTTTTCCAAAAGTCACCAGTTTTAGGAGAGATTAAGAGGGTTAGAGATAAAATTTGAGTCACAGTCAGGGACACTCCTGAAAATCAGGGATACTCGACAGGTATTGGATAGAGAAACAAAGGAGTCAAACATGAGGGTCAACTGGATAGAGCAAAATAGACTGGAGAAGCCACATGGAAGCAAAAAAAAAAGTTATCTGTAAAAATCATTTATCAAGATTTTCCAATGTAGGTGGAGGCCAGCATCAGATTTGAGTGATTGCACCCTGTGTAACTCAACAATTTCTGACTCACACTGGTAGGCAATGCATCCAGGACACACTGTGGTTATTCCTTTCCAAACCTTAACAGTGTCAGGGTATTACAAAGCAGTGTTCTTACTTGCTGTAAGTATATATGGATACAATGGATTATGAGGTTGTGCAAAAAGAAATATTTTGTATTGCAGCTTTCTCAGATTTTGAAGCTTTTTTTCTTATCTCATTAACAGATGGGACCTCTCTTGTTTGGCATCTACTTCTCTGAAGTATAGGACAATACCAAGGGACTCTGGCTAACAAATTTCGCAGATGACTGCAACCTGGGAGCCATTATTGAATCCCCAAATGATGTGGATACTCTACAAAAAGGCCTTACAGAAACAGATGCTTGGTGCCAGAGCCATGGGCACAAGCTCAGTGCCAAGAAATGTATAGTTATCCCCTCTGGGAAAAAACATGTACCCATGAATTACCATATAGGTGGCAGTACACTAAACACCGAAAGTGTGATAAGAGACTTAGGGACACAGGTGGATAGTGTTCTCACCTTCAATAACCACATCACCACAACAGTCAGGAAATCCTTTTATGTGGCACACCTCATCACTAAGGTCTTTTCATCCAGAAAAAAGGAGGTTATTGTTCCACTGTACTCATCCCTCATTAGACCCATTATAGAATACAACGCCCCATTTGGTATGTACCTCTCAAGACATCTGCAACAACTGGAAAGGCCACAGAAATACCTCACTAAAAGAATCACAGGCCTAAAGCAGATGCCCTATGCTGACTGCCTTAAAAAACTCCAGCTATACTCTGTCACATATCGTCTACTCCGTGGCAATCTCTGCTTAACATACAAGGCCATGTTAAACCCAGAGCTGTTGGACATGCTACACTTAAAGAAATCCCAATCCCTCAGAGCCACACGCTCCAGGGATCTAAACCTTGTCATCACAATAAACAAAACATGCTGGAGGGATAGGTTCCTGACCCAGAGACTCCCCAGACTCTGGAATAGACTGCCCATACATGTCAAGCAGAGCACCTCTTTGGCCCTCTTCAAAAGGAACCTTGATGATTGGATGGGAGAAAGGAAATTCACCCCAGGGATCACGTCAGTCACCCTGCTAGTCAGGGGTCCAGGGAAGTAAATAGTGTGGGAAGAAATAGCCAGGGAATTGTTATGGCTAGGTTTGTATAGGCCCTAGGGCCGATAGCCTAGTACCAGCCTATGAACCTATGAAGATATTGTCAGGTGAAATAACCCATTAGGAACTATCACAGTTCAAAAAGAACCTGACATAAAATTTCATACACCTTTTCTCCCCTCCAGAATCTTAGTAACTGCATGTCAGATTAAGTTATTAAACTAAACTTCTCTTATGAAAATGAACAATGCATTTAAAGTAGTGAATGATAAAAACAGCATAAGTCTTCTGTGAAAGCGCTTACATTATTTCTGGTTTAATAAATAGACTACTTTTATCACAGAAGAAGGTGCCATTGTTTAACTGGGAACATATAACAACACAGTGCCATAGTATTGCCTTACATCTTTATATTTTCAAGTATCTTCCTCATTAAATGTTGAGGTAGTGCTCTAATTTAATAACTTTGCTACCTCATCAGTGTTGTTTTATAATCTTTTAGAATGCGGCATTTGAAATACTGAGTTCAAGATATGCTGTAATCTTTTTTTAATTTTTGTTTTGTGGAATCATTGAAATGCCTGATTAAGACATGTCAGACTTATAATGAGGTCATACCTCTTATTTATGTATGTATATTTGTTTAGTGGGAAAGTCCAACTGGAAATTAAAACTCTATTTCAGTGGAGGCCTGGGGAGAAAAATTCCATAGTCACACATACAAAGTTGTTATGACGATGTGCAAACCATGTATTAAAGCAAAAGCGTTTATAAGGTTATAACAGAGATGTATCAGTATTTCAACATTTAATTAATTGCACTGTGTAATACACATACATTAAAGTGAACGTTTTATAAAAGTTATAATTCTATTGCGCTGAACACGTTACCCTTGAGTCATGAGGCAGAAACTCAAACTCTCAAAATTTAGCCCTAAGTTTTTCTTTTTCACTATATCTATTGGATTATTAAACTTCCTAGTAAATTAGTAGGTTAGCAGATCTGCAGACAGCACTGTTAATACAGTAATAAAAATATCATGGCCAGCTCTGATGCAGAATAGGGACAGAGCACTGACTAAGACAAAGGTGGCCTGAGTTTGAATAGCAAAGGGATTTGTATATGCTGCTCTTTGTCAACAATGTAAATATTTTTTATATAGGGAAGACTGCTAGGATTTTCAAACACTTATAATAAAGGTATGAAAAATATCAATAATGCTTTAGCTAGACATTTGGTAGATTTTCCAAGTCATAAGGTTTTTTTGTGGGTTTTTTTTTTGTTTTTTCTGAGATTTAAAAACCTTGCAATAATCCCAGAAGTGGTGCCATTGGCCTACATTTGAAGCTCCACACGTTATTTTGGCAGATCAAAATGAATGCGGGTGTAGCTCCTGGTTTGAATGAGATGATTTCTTTAAATTATTTTAAAAAAATAAAATCTTTGGGATTATAATAACTCATTGTACAGAGTTGTGGTATATGTTTTTAACTTTTTAATTTGTATTATAATTTCAACAGGTTTTAACTTTGAATCACGAAACAAGGTGTAGTAATTGGGAATGTTTCTGACTGGATGATTATGTCACATGATTGTTTTTTTTGGGGGGGGGGCATTTAAACTGCCTTTTGATCGACTCCTTTATTATGATGAAATTTCGTAATTGAAACAAAAGAGATAAATAGTTTATTCACTGTTGTGGGATCCATTGTGTGGCATTTTGGTTTGGAAAGTTTGTTAATATTCTTCTTGGGATTTTTGGTTATGAGTTTGAATAACAGCATGGGCACCTGATGAAATGATGTGGGGGAGGGGTGACAGCTTTGTTGCCTTGCTTCTTTTTGTAGGAGGGTTGGTCACTGATTTCAGCAGTAGAATCCCAAAGGAGATTGGAAAGCATGCAGGAAAGCTAGCTTTGAGAGAGGCAGGGTAGCCAAGAGTGGTTATATCACCAGGAAAAGAGAGTGATACACTCTCACCTGCATGCACATTGCACTCCTATCTCTTGGGCCGTATAGGGCATGCACAGTGGGGTTAGGGAACTGCAGCTCAAAAATTAGAAATGACCCCCTAGCACAATGATAGCATCTCCCAATCTATCCTCATCCGCAGGTGATGGGGGAATAAATGGGTCAACTGGTTGGGGGAGGGGCTAAAGACTGAGAAGCAGTGAAAGGCAAAATACTAAAAAATACCAAAAAAATAAATAAAAAAGACAAAAAATACCAAAAAAAATAAATAAAAAAGACATCCTTATAATCACCTTTATTTCAAACTTAGCACCTTAGTTTGATAGCCTCCATAGCTGTTGAGTGTGAAGTGGTCGGGATGAATATAAGCTGTATCTTTCTGAAACAGAATCTAATGGAAATGTGTGCTGTGCTTAACTTTTGTAAAACCTGTGCAATATATATGTACTTTTCTGTGCCAGGAAAAAGATGTATGAACTTTTTTCCTATGAATGTAAAAAGAAAGAAAATACAGTATATGGAATTTGTAAAGTAAAACTGCTGGAAACAGCAATCTGACTTAGGATGCACAATGTGTGACTAGTGAAAACATAATTATAGGATCTGGATGTTTAAAGCTATGAAGCCAAGTGTCATAAAAACACAATCAGAAGATTCTTCAAAGAGACAGCTGACCAACAACAAGTAAGCAAACCCATTACCATATAAATGTGTGAAAACTGTTTGGTTGAATTTGAAGTTTGCAATAAGAAATATAAACCAAAGAGTTTAAAAGTAGGAAAGAATAGAAGAACCTGCAGCTTGTGAATTGTGAATGATGTTGTCAGCACTTGTGTCTTTATTGTGTCTTCCTGCCTTGAAATTCAGGTAAGTTTGACTTGTAATCCAATAATTCTTGTAGCTCAGAAATCTGCTAGGGAAAATTAGATATAGTAAGATTTTTTTTCTTTCTTGTCTTTTATTTGCTCAACGATTATTTTATATTGCCTTTTGCATGTCTGTATGCCTCTGTATATTAAATTACTGTATTGTTTAACTCATTCTTTTCTAAGTATTTTAGTTATTCAGTTTTGAAGAGCTTGTGGCTGGTCATCTTTTATGCATTTATTAATTCATAAGAGGGTATTTATTTCTAACTGGTGATACACTGCTGGTACCCACCCCCTACTGGCTAGACCTCAGTGACACATTCACATTTTTGTTTATTATTGTTTGGCTTATTACCAAGATTGAATAGTAACTGGGGAGCTCTACGTCCTGGTAATGTGAGGTGAAGGCAGTATACTACCGTAAGCCTGGACAAAAGGCTGTAGTGTTGGAGAATATTGCCAGCCTTCTCTGAAATTTTAATGTAAGAGTTTAAATTATTTAAATACAGTTATTGAGAGCAAGTAAGCAGTGGAAGGCACTGAAAGTCAGGGACAGTGATTATAAAGAGATATGAGGAGCTAAACCTAATACTCTGCTCAGTGAGAAATTCAGTGTGGAGCCTATTTACTGTTGTTGATGTTGTAGAATCATGCCAAGGTCAGCAATGCATATTCCTTGCATGTTCTTGTTACTAGGTTGCACTTATTGAATTACATTGTGGTTCATATTTATGCACATTTTTATATAATTTAATCTGTTTTTTACCAGTGGTGTGACTCAGGAGACCACATCTCTAGGGGG
The DNA here is from genome assembly GCF_019279795.1 of Protopterus annectens. Classification (NCBI taxonomy): domain Eukaryota; kingdom Metazoa; phylum Chordata; order Ceratodontiformes; family Protopteridae; genus Protopterus; species Protopterus annectens. The sequence goes on from NC_056731.1 coordinate 300,735,241, forward strand.
TCATTCACATTGGTTGGGAGTGGTGGGATTCAAACCCAATCAGTTTGCCACTATCATTCTCTCTTTACACTGGTTAGTAGTGGAAGGATTCAAACTCGAGCCATCTGGTCATCAAGCCCCCCTTACAATGAAAATCAGCATCTCCAACTCAGAGGTCATGGTTCTCCTCTAGAAAAGAGTGTATTATACTCTGCAGTTGATTGGAAGCAGCTACCTCAAGTGCATAAGTTAAAATATATTGGATTCTTGTTCAAGAGTGAGAGTAGAGGGAATTGGATGGTCTGACTGTTGTATGGATACAGCAGCAGCAGTAGCAGTGCTGCAAGCATTGTATGAAACTGTAGTGGGGGGGAGAGAACGAAGTCAAAGGGTGAGCATCTTAGTCAAAGAGACTGTGTCCCCATACATATACAAGGAGTGGTAATGGGATTCCATCACAATATTTCTGGACTTACTCTCTGTGACAGACTGAGGAGCATAACAATCTGGGAAGACCTTGGAGTACAGCCACTGCAACCTCAGGATTGTCAGGAACCAGAATCAGTGATGAAGTTTGGACACCTATTGAAGATAAGTGTTACCTCCTATTGAAGGGGCACCACACACAGCCTACTGGATGGAGGCCCTGAGATATACACAGAATAAACTAGAAAGATTACATATCTTAGCTTGTGACTTGAGGATCTCATAGGATGAATGATAGATGGCTGCTTGCAATAGGGAAGTTTGATCTGCCTTGCTCAACTGACTATCACTGTAGTCCTCAACAGTGCAAAAGTTAGAAAAAGGATGCTATATAGATAGGAGAATGCATGTCATCGTAATTTCTGCATACTGCATTACTTTTATCCAACTGATATATCTTTTATATTTTATCTGATATATTTAACAATCTCTGCAGTCTGTGTTATTGTAATGGATATGTTTCTTTCTGTTCTAAGCTTCAGGACTCTTATTTATAGTTTCTTTATGCTGGCTGCTGGAAGTGAAATCAGTTTCTTTATTTTCTTTTGAAAGACTGCTTATGTTTCCTATTAGCTTGAGTGAGTTTCTGCATTAGATAGAGATGCAGTTCAGTCAACCATTTCTCTGAGTTAATATATTCCTCTGTGATGAGCAGTGACTTTGTGCAGTAAATGATCACTCATTGTATTGTTTATAGGCTGATGTGTGAATAAAATAAAACTCATTTCATCCAAATCTTCTGGATGAAATCAGAATTATCCAGAGGACTGGGTGCTTAACTTAAGTCAGATAAATAAACAGTTGCTTATAAAAGAAAGACACACTTCAGTTTCTGATAATTTGAGTTTCTGAGAGCTGAGGTTTCCGTTATTAGGGCTGTACTGTTTTATGGACAGGTAAACATACATATGAAGCAGAACCAAGGGATGTGCCATGGCCCTTTTAGAGTAACACTATTTTTTGTGAAGGCATGTTTTTAGTCTGTGCACACAAATGCAGGTACACTTGTATTCACTCAGGCACTAAGACAGGTGCACGTGCAGAAATGTTTGGCGTTTTCTTCATCTGACTGTCCAGAATACATTTACACCCCACTGTAAGAGTGCTGTACTCAGTGAATATCGCTGTCTTCTTTGAGAAGTCAGTCAAAGTAATGTTGCAATACTGTAAAGTGTAAAGCAGAAATCCACACATCTCATTATGCAGCTCATGTCTGTAATGCAACAAATCATTCATCTTTTTTAACTTTTCTCAAAAATAATTAGACTCTCATTAGAACATATTGCACTGGGTAAGAAATTCTGTTTTTATCTTACAGCATCTTGGTGTTGCTTTTATAAAATCAGGGAAGGATTCAGTTATTGCATGATGTTTTAAGCACAAAAAGCTGTCTTTTATACAAGAAGCTAACAACCTGGCATCAATATAGTATGCAAATGTATGTGCACACCATGGACATGTATGATCTTGGTACATACATAAATGGAGTGGGGACAGTGATTCACAGACACTATAACTGCACACTGTGTCCCTTTGTGCAATAATGCAAGAAGGCACACAGTTGAGCAGCCAAAGTACAGCACCGCCGAGAACCCCAGTGCATGGTGAGATACCCTTTGATAACTAAAAGGTCTATGTATTTATCTTATAAGTTAAGAATAAGTTAACAGCAGGCCACAGAAGTGTTCATCCCAACATTCTACCCTGACCAGAGATCACCAGTGCATCCACATTTAAAGAGAAATCTGATTCACAATGGCTGTTGGAATAAACAATATGAAAGCAGTCCAGAGATGTGTGGTCCTATCAGCCAGTGGCAGCTAATGCTAGGCTTCAGTGCTGGAAACAAAATGAGATACAAATCAGGTTACTATACAAGAAGCCCATTTTTGTGAGTACAATTACCGCAACATAATTTCACTGAAAGTTGCTTTCACTGCTAATTGATATTGTACTTTTCCCCATTGTTGTGTGACCACGGAATTAGTATAGCTAATTTTACCAACATGGGGTTACAGGGGGTGTACTCTCCTGAAAAAAAATAGTAATAACAATAATTTGAGGCCCACTGAAAGCAGCTTTCAGTGATTTCATTTTGCAGTAATTGCACCAGTTGAAATTTCCTTCATCATGTCAACAAATCCTACATGTATAACAAACACAACAAATCCATATAGACCTGCATTAATATGTAGTGAAGAGTAGATCGTGAATCACTGAAAAAAGTCCATTGCACATAATGGTATGACAGGACAAGGAGATGTACATTCTGTCATAGTTATGATATATTCGTATCAAACATGTGCAAGTAAAATTGTTCAGATTTTATTGATACTTCATACTGGTGCCACTAATCCAATCCACAAGGGAAAAAATGCATGTATTTTTTTCAAGGCTGACTCTTGCATACTTAAAAAAGATACAGTATATTTTCTGATTTTGTCGTAATGACTATAAAAACGTGCTTGAAGTGAGTACACCAAATATGCTTCCCCTCACATATTTGTGCACATCATTGATGTTCACGGTCATGGGCGGCCATGATGGTGCAGAGGTTAGCATTGCCGCCTCACAGCAAGAGGTTCTCTGGTTCGATTCTCGGCTGGGGTGCCTTCTGTGTGGAGTCTGCATGTCCTCCCTGTGGTCGCGTGGGTTTCCTCCGGGTGCTCCGGTTTCCTCCCACATCCTAAAGACATGCTGTAGGTGGATTGGACACTCTAAATTGGCCATAGGCATGAGTGCATGTGTGTGTGCCTTCTGTGGAAGGTTGGGTGCCGGGCTGGCAACTCGACACTGTAAAAGTTCACTGCCAATCATGAGCGGACAGGTGATCCGCTGTGGCGACCCCTAACCGGGAAAAGCCGGAAGAAGACTGATGTTCATGGTCATGCAACTGCGGTGGTGGTGCTGCGGTAGCGTTGTCGCCTCACAGTTAGATGTTGCACGTTCGATTCTCAGTTAGAGTGTCTTCTGTGTGTCGACATGCGTGAATGGGCATTCCTTCATTGAAGGTTGTGCGTTAGGCCCGGCAAGCCAGCACGTAAAAAATCTACTGCCAATCATTAGCGGACCGGAGTTCCGCTGTGGTGACCCCTAACCGGGAAAAGCCGAAAGACTGATGTTCATGGTCATGTATTGTATGTCTTGGAATGGTGTTCACAGGCCTGCACATATAATGTGATCTCTACTCACTCAGTGACTCAGGTTGTATAAGAGATTTACAGTTAGGCTGCTGTGACCCATTATGCTGCAAGTGGCACAAAATGTTGCAAATTGCAAATGTTACAGAGGGTCTATGTCTACTGCCCTACTGTCTAGTTTAGTATTAGGCTTTCCATTGCTCCTTCCTGCATATTGTTTATGCATAATGAATCACATCCATTTTTTATGGTCATGGCAGCCACAGTGACAGACACACTTCATACAGGGTGTTAGCATGAAAAAAAAAAAGAGAACATTAAAAAACAATCTTAGTTTCCATCTTAAGTAGGATATATAATTACCCTTCTATGTTGTAAGACAGAAGGCACATTTACTACAAGAAGAGTTTCCTTTAAGACTGCTTGAAATTGTTTCTAGGCACAGTGAAACTAAGCTTTTGATCCAAGGTCAGCTTCTTCTGTCTCTTGGCGTAGATGTCAGTATGAAAGCAGTTACTGAAAAAATAATGTGGTTATTAAACATATTTAGTCTTAGGGAACTATTGCTGGTAAAGTCTAAATGCATTCAAATATTATGAGTATAAATTTACATTTATTACGTGTTATATTCTGCTGTTTTTAACTTCTCTAGGCCAACCTTAGACAAATAAGTGCTATGTTTTTCCATTTCAGGGAGGTAAAAATGTTCTGAAATAGCCTTGCATCCTATGTGATGTGGAACAGTGGGCCATTGTTTCAATTTTGGTGGCCAAGATGTATGGTATCATAGCAGTTATGCTGAAGTGTTCAAATCAAATGCCCTCAATATTTTAGATTTGTATATCAGAAACTGATGGAGCATGATGGTGAGATCTTTTTGTTTGTTTTGTTTTTTAATAATTGCCTTTTTCTTTACCCATAATGATTTTTTTCCAGTGGACACTCACTTTATTTCTGAAAGATTGATATTGTTCTGAATCATAATCACCATAATCATCATTATCCCCCTTTCCACATTTTTGACTATGGGGTTGGGGTATTGCATCAACCGTCTCCACCTCTCTTGATATGAAATGCCACTCTCCTACCTTCTCCAGAAGTCATGCCTGACTGTCACAGGCCTTCTCTCACACAATCCATTTATCTGTCTCTTTGCCGGATGCCCTTATTTCAACTTACCTTCTTCCTGGCTCTCCAAAATTTTCTTCACCAAACTGTCTTCTGCTTTCTTGCATATGCGCTTAAAACACAGCACTCTCTTTTGTGTGACTTTCACTGAATTTGGTGCTTCTTTGGCTTCTGCACTGATGTAATCATTCCTTCATCTGTCCCATCCTACCACCTATCAAAGGCACTTCATTGTCATCGCTATCACCTCTAGTGTCCCCAACTGTTCCGCCTTCACTACTCAGGTTTCTATGCCATACATAAGTATTGGTTACAACACTGTTTTGTACATTTTACTTTTCAGCTTCTTTGGCATTCTTCTCTCAGACATTACCTTTGACACTCTCTGACAATTGACTGTAGCCCCTCTGATTCTAGCTTCGACTTGCTTATTCATTCTTCCATTCTCATCAACCACCCCTCCAAAATACTTGAAGCTGTTAACTTGTTCCGCTACTTTTCCTTCTACCTCACTTTTCAGCTTCTTCCAGTTTCCCCATCTGCTGCCATGACAACTGCCTTGTCTGTACTGTTTCATCTCATGTGCTTCCAGTTTTGCATTCCATTCTGTTACTCTATCATTCTCTGCTTTGTTGATCTGTACACTCAAATCTGTTTTCTAATGCTGTCCATCACCAGTATGAACAGCAGTGGACTCAGAGCTGAAACCTGATACACACTACTCCTACTGAAACTCCTCTGTGAGTCAAAACACTGTTCATGCTTGTGCCATTGCATCCTTGTATGTAGCCTGCACTAATTCTAACAGTGTTTCCAGGACTTTGAACCAGTGCAGGACTGGCCAAATCCACTTTCCTGCAACCTTGTTATATGCTTTCTCCAAGTCTTGGAATATCCAGTTGGACTCTTTCCTCATATCCAGCTTTTTCTCCACTATCTATCATTATCCATTATTATAGCTACCACTTTAAGGGAGTCTCACGCCATAGCAAGGGATTAAACGAAAGTAGAGTTTAAAAATAACGTAAAAATAAAAGAAAAAAAAGGAATATGGTTAAAAAGTAACAAGAATTATTTAGCGGGGCTGACAAAGGTTAAAGTATTGCAGAACAAGGGGAATCTCACTGAACAAGAAGTGACTCAAATGCAGAGTGCTAAGTAGAAAATAAGGCAGTATCTGGATAATATGCATGAGTTTAGAAAGATTGCTCTTAAGCAAGTTTTTTTTTTAATAATAATAACTCCAGAGCACAAAAACTTTCAGCGCAACAACTTATTCAACAGAAAGTAGAAAGGGTTGTTGCCAAAATTAGGGAGCCTATAACAAAAATATTAAGCAATACTGTAGCAGTATTAGAGATATTTTGGAAATTTTATGAAAATTTGTATAAAGCAGTGGGATGTGGAAATCAAGAAAAAGCACAAACGGAAATATTTATGGAAGACTTAAGTATGCCAATGTTAGAGGTAGATGAGGTTCAACAATTAACAGTTAATACAGGGGGGGTGAGTTAAATACAGTGACTTACATTCAATCTGTAAGAAAGTCTCCAGGGATAGATGGCATTCCTGTGCAAGTTTGGAATCTAGGAGGCAAGAAAGTAATAATGATCTAGAAGGTTCTCTTTAACAGGATTTTCAAAGGAGGGGAAGCACCAACTTCCCGGAAGAAACCTGTGCTGGTGGCTGTAATACTTAAAAACAGTAAAAGCCCAATCAGATTCAGCTTCATATAGGCCATCTTCAATTTTAAACTATGTCTGTAACACATAAAAGAGTGACAGCATTAATAGATATGGACCAATGTGGTTTTGTAAAGGGGAGGAAAATATTTGTAAAGGGAAGGCAAACATTTGACAACATCAATGATGATCCAGATGGAATCAGAATGTAATAAAGTATTGCTGTTGTTGGAGAGCCTTGATTTTATCTGGGAAAGGAAGACGGCAAGCAAGTGTGGTAAGCTGATCCTTCCAATAGAACACGGTGGTTTAGGATTAACTGATTTGAAGGGATATTTTAGAGTTACACAGTTAAGGCTCATATACACAACACAAGCAGAAAGCTATATTTCAAAGTGAAAAGGGATGATTATTAAGTGGGGGGAGGGTCAAGAAATAAATTAAGAGTGGAATTTTGGATCCAGAGCCTTAAGGAGAATAACAACTGCCATACAGAATATTATATTCATTAAGTAGCAGCAAGTATTCTAAAAGATTCTGCTGATAGGAATGACTATAATTAGGGGTATCGAGAGTAGGCAACAGGAGGCTGGAATTTGCTAAAGAAAACTGACAAAGGAACCAAAGTATAGGAAGCAAATAACTAGAGAGGGAAAGGTAAAAGAATGAGAAGAGGCCAAGAAGGCAGTTGGACTGCTGACTAAAGACTGCCTTCCCTATCAGGGATTTATATTAGAGTATAGGCAAAAAGAAAGGGATAGGGAATCCTAAATGAAATACTAGCTTTGGTATAATTTTAGTTGAATCTAGAATATAAGCTGCTCTTAAAAATGGATGATTAGTAAGGCATATAAAATATTTCACAATAAATATAGGAATCAATCAGAGGAGGTTAGAAAATATTGGGAAGAGAGACTGAATAAGCAATTAACAGGGAAACAATGGAAGGACGTATGTATGTCTCCCAAATATGCAAGATAGTCTAGAAGATTTAGGATTTTTGCTTGGAAGTGTTTGCATTGGTATTTTTAATCCCATGCAGACTCTAAAGAAGTTTTCCTTGGGTAGGTGACAAATGTTGGAGGTGTGATGTGGAAGAAAGAGTTAGCTAGGACATGTTTTGGCAGTGTAATGAAGTTGGGAGACCTTAAAAATTCCCTTCAGAGTACTCTGTCAGAAATATTTGGCAAGCAAATGGGTGTAACTAAGGAAATGATTTTTTTGAGCTGGGATACAGGGTTTGAATTGTCTAGACATAGTAAGGCCTTGTTAAGTTTATTTCTGGTGGCTGCCAAAAAAGCAGTTACTAGAAAATAGAAATCAGTTCTAAACCAACTGTATTTGAAGTTTTTGAAGACTGTAACAGAATAAAAAAAAACCTGAAAGTTGTATTTTTAGAAAAGGGTAGAACCAAATTACATAAAAAATAGAAACTGTCAGAACAATACATGTAGAATAATGTTTTGGAGGAGTGAGGTTTAAGGGGAGGCAGAAATTGAGCAATTTATGTAATGTTGGATAGATGATAATTATACAAAAGAATATATGTGATAATGTTTGTAACTGTGAACATGTTAACATGGTTTGTTTTCTTTTATAGAAAATGTATGTTTGCCAATGTATTGTCTTAATTCAAGACTGCATGCATTTGCAGTGAAGCTGTGCCATCTGAGCTTCAGTTAACATATGTCTCTTAGCAGTTAATGGGGGTAATGTGATGTTTAATCTATGATCAGTCAGATGAGAATGTCACAGCCTGTCACAACAAATGAGATTAGAAAAAGCTTTATTTCTAAACTTATTGGCAAATAGGCTATAACTCACTGCATGTGATTTGTACAGCATAAGACTACCAAAATCATCACATTACCATCTCTCTCAACTTTCTGATTTGAAAGCCTGCATTTGCACTTGTTTCTGTCCTGTAACTCGTCTAGTGCAGATACAGATTCTTAGTTTTAGCACTTAAATTTGCTTATTCATGCTCAGCACTTGTTCAGAACTTGTAAAAACTAAATAAGCTACGAATTACTATAGCACTCAATCTTCCTCATTACCTAGAGGAAAACAGTTTTTGTACTTACTTTTCTCACTTGCTTAGAGGAAAAACAGCTCTTGTACTCACTTTCCTCACTTATCTAGAGGAAAATAGTTTTTTATTCAGGCATGTCCAAGGGTCAGCTCCCAGTGTTCTCTCCTGTCTATCTGATGAATCTGGGCATCTTGAGGCAATGTAGAAATTGCCTCATATACACAGACAACCCTCTCCTCCTACCACCCAACACTACAAACTGTGAGAGATGCACTTATCTAGCCAAACTGGAGGTAAAGCTCTCTCCAACCAAGACTGAACTTGAAAGTCATGAGGAGAAGGTAAACATTTGCACCACACCACACTCATCACATAGTCTCACTAAATCTACACCACCAAAATCCACACATAGTAACAAAAACATTCGCGGAGGCTCTCAATAGTAATCTGTCTAAGCAACAGAGACCTCCAAAGCAGAAACGCAAGCAACCTCCATCCCCCAACACAACCCAAATGACACATAGCCCACAGACTCAGTGTGCCACTAAACCACAGCCAATAAGGCAAAACAATGTACCCAACACACTAGTCATAGGTGACTCTATAGTCAGGCACACTGATGTCCCACTCACCAGGCTAAACAAGGAGAAGGTTACTGTCAGCTGCCTGTTGGGTGCCAGGATCCACCACATAACCCACACTCAGGTCACTCCACAACAAGTACAAATATGACTCTGTCATTGTCCATGTTGGTGTGAATGACCTGAGACGTACCTCCCTGGACTACATGAAAAGAGACATGGAAGAGCTCTTCAATCTTGTAGCCCAGGCAGGTATGACCCTAGCCCTGAGTAGCATTCTGCCATCACCCAGAATGATACCACAGTACATGGACAAAATTATTGACTTCAACAATTGGCTAAGCTTCTGGTGTCATTCTAAGGGGATCCAGTATCTGTCTACTTGGGATGACATGGTCAACAGACCACGATGCTTTGCCACAGATGGCCTGCACCTGTCGCCCCTGGGATTCCGGATACTGGCTAAGGTTCTTGCTGCCCCTATAGTGCCTTTTTTAGGCAAGGTTCAAATAACAAATTCACCACCATAACAGGAACAGGCAAGCAAAAACTGAGGGTAATGCTACTCAATGTTAGAAGTCTAAATCTCAAAATACACTCACTCGAGGCACTCCTTAAAATGGAGAACATTTATATCTGTGCAGTGACTGAGACCTGGTTCAAGGTTCCAGAGAGCACCCCTGCACTACCAGGCTATAACTCATACCACACTTTTCGGCCATGTAACCTGGACCAAAACACCAAAGGCAGAGGTGTGTCCATATTCATTAAGGATATCCACACCTCCAGGTTAGTTTCTCAGCATAATGCATCCCTGGTTATCCAAGTGCAACTAACTCTGGGCAAAACTGCAATCCAAATTGTAGCTTGCTACAGATCCCCCACCATGCCCCAGGATTCCCACTCCTCTTGTCTTGATGTACTGGAAAATATTAGGGTTCAACCAAACACACTAATAATGGGCGACTTCAACTACCCCACCATTAACTGGGAAAACTACTCATGTACCAACTCCTTAGCTCAATGCTTTCTGGAATTCATAAACTCCAATGCCCTGGATCAACTTATCCACACCCCCACCAGGGGCAACAATATCCTAGACCTAGTCATTACCAACATGAGTGACCAGTGTTACACACCTGAAGTCAACTCCTCGTTGGTCCGATCCGACCATAAGCTAATCACCCTTGATATCCACATCCCGACCCCACCCCCCATTAAGGAAACCACAGTAAAAATTCCTCCAAAGCCAACTTCATACTTCTTAAGACAGAAGTGGTGAACTTCATGACACCCATGCAGATGGACAATACAGTTACAACTGCTGAATCCTACACAAATGCACTCTATAAGCACAAACACAAGTGCATGGATTGTGCTATCCCAAACAGAACCAAGATGCTATCCTCCAAAAAAGGAAGCCAATCTGGTGGTCCCCTCCCATAAACAAGCTCTACAACAGAAGGAAGAAACTGTTGCAAAAGAGAGTAAAATCCCAAGAATGGAGGAGCTCCCTGGTCAGCCTCAGTAAGAAGCTGAGATCCCTTATAAGATCCACCAAAGCTAGCTACGAAAACAAAATCGCCACTAATTCCAAGGACAACCACAAAGCATTCTACAGCTATGTCAAGAATCTCAATGGCAAAACCCAGATCTGCTCTGAGTTACAGCATAAAGGCACGAAAATTACAGAACCAACTGATATTGCCAACATCCTGGCAGATAGGTTCAGTGCTAACTTTATCCCCCTCTCACCCCCTAAAGGGCCCATATCTATACAGAAAGAATGCAGAGTCCCTGTAATCACAACTATGCAGGTAAAAGCTGCACTCTCTAAAGCCAAAAACACAGCATCCATGGGACCAGACAACATCCCAGGCTACGTTTTACATGAACTTCAGAACGAACTGGCTCCCCACTTAAGCACCATGTTCAATAATAGCCTTGCATCAGGCTTTGTGCCCACTGAATGGTGCACAGCAACAGTTATCCCACTCCACAAAGGGGGAGCCACCACTGATCCCGGGAACTATCGACCTATTAGCCTGACGAGCCTGGTCTGCAAGACCATGGAACGTATCATCATGGAACTCATAAACAAAGACATTGGTAACCTCAAAACTCTGGATCCCACCCAGTTCGGGTTTGTGAAAGGCAGATCATGCCTCCTGAACCTGATCGACTTCTTTGAGGCAGTCACCAAAGCCGTAGATGAGGGTAAGGTGATTCACACAGCCTATCTTGACCTCGCCAAGGCTTTCGACACCATCCCCCATTCTGGAATTATAGCTAAACTCACTAAACTAGGTATAAATCCCTACGTCACAAGATGGGTTGCCAAATGGATCACTGACAGAACACACACTGTAAAAGTTGCAGATGCCAAATCTGACCTCAAAGCAGTGACAAGTGGAGTACCACAGGGTTCTGTCCTGGGACCTCTCCTGTTTGGTATCTACTTTTCTGAAGTACAGGCTAACACAGAAGGCCTCTGGCTAACGCAGTTCGCAGATGACTGCAAACTAGGAGCCATAGTGAAGTCCCCAAATGATGTGGACATCCTACAGAAGGGCCTCGCTGAGACAGATGCCTGGTGTCAAAGCCATGGCCTCAAGCTCAATGCCAAAAAGTGCAGTGTCATCCCTTTTGGTAAAAACTCTGTACCCATGAACTACCACATAGGCAGCAATCTACTTAACACTGAATGTGTGATGAGACCTTGGGATCCAGGTGGACAGTAGTTTCTCCTTTGATAGCCACATCGCCACAGTAGTCAGGAAGTCCTTCTACGTGGCACACCTCATCATAAAAGGGTACTCATCCAGGAAAAAAGAGGTCATTGTTCCCCTCTACTTGATACTCATTAGACCCATTATTGAGTACAATGCCCCTTTTGGAATGTACCTCACAAGACATCTGCAGCAGCCTGAAAGGCCACAGAAGTACCTCACAAAGAGGATTATGGGCCTCAAACAAATACCCTACACTGTCTACCTCAAACAACTCCAGCTTTACTCTGTAGCATATCGCCTACTCCGAGGTGATCTCTGCCTAACATATAAAGCTATGTCAAACCCAGAGCTGTTGGATATGCTACACCTAAAGAAATCCCAATCCCTCCGAGCTACATGCTCTAGGGACCTAAACCTTGTCACCACAATAAACAGGACATGCTGGAGGGATAGATTACTGTCCCAGAGACTTCCCATACTCTGGAACAGGCTACTCATCTATGTCAAGCAAAGTTCTTCATTAGCACTCTTCAAGAAAAATCTTGATGAGTGGATGGGAAATAGGAAATACATCCCGGAGATCACTTCTGTGTCTCTGCCCGACAGTGGCACAGGAAAATAACTTTCTTGGGTGGCGTAAGCCAGGGAATCTTGTTGGCTAGGCTTACGTAGGCCCTTGGGCCGATAGCCTAGTACCTACCTATGAACCTATGAACATTGACTGGGTTGAAATGCAAAGACTTGTAAGTGCATGCTATGTACTGTACTTGGAAGTACATGACCATAAGCAGCATACTACTTACTACGTATTGTACATACTAAGTATTGTATTAAATAAATTATACCTGCATCATGTACACAATCTACTCATTCACTTACCATATGCACAACAATTTTGTCACTTAACCCCATTAATTCCATTGTTCAAAGATCTTAACACTGAGATCATTCATTCCATTCTGTCAGGGAGACCCTAATCTACCTAAACAGAAAAATACAAACTAATGCCAACTACCAGGGGCTTCACTCATTGTGAAAATCCCAAACATCCATTCACAGTGTCCTATAATTTACAAATACTTTGAAGAATTAGACTGTGGGATAATTTACAATAAAATGGTTGCTCTCCCAAGGATATATTTTCAAAGGAATAAGTGCAGTCATGTCCTTATTATGAGAGGGTTAGGATAGTATGTATCAGCAGTTTCCAGGCCCTCAAGCTAAATCTGTACAGCATGAAACATATTTTTCACTTTCATGTCCTGAAATGTAAACAGCAATCTGAGCTGATTGTTTGACTCAATTAAAATGAAACATTTCAGCCAGTTATTTTAAATGCCTTATCTAGTTATGTTGTGCAGCACTGTTGTACAAATATCTACGTTAATGTTCCAATATTAACAGTTTAAGTCAGTGATTACATGTTATAAATTGATAATTGGGCTCCTAAGATTCATGGGTCATCTAAAGATAACCTTGCCTTATCTGCACAGTGTTTCACCTTTCCACATTGGCAGAGTTTGCAGTATGGATATAGTCAATGATAAATAACTTAGTTAAACATATTTAGTGGGGAATTCTCTATGAAAAAGTATATGTGTTTTCATTTATTCGGGTTTACTTAGCCTGAAGGTATGGTTAACATCCATCTGTATCATGTTACAGGATATAACCAATCGTTTCCGACTTCTCTTGCCAAACTTAGACTTTGTCTATAAAAAAGCAGTGCAGATTTTATGCTGTTCCATCTGAGAGTGGTAATCACATTTTTAAAATGGTCTTGTTTTTCAGTTTGCTTAACAGTGAGTCCTTGCTTCAGATTAAGTTGACAGAATAGACTGCATCAGTCATAGCTTCAAAGATTTACAGGTAAGCATTAGGCAATCAGTTTGCAAACCATTACAAGTCCACCTAATAAACCATATTCAAAGGTTCCCTCAAGCCTCAAGTAGGGCAACATAAGATAAACAATGGGAGTAAAGCTGCTCATACAGTTATCTATGTTTACCATGAATGTAGCAAGGATGCTACTCTGATTGACATGTAGTAGAAGTCTGTTCCAGTGGTGGATGATAAGTTGGGATATGACTCTATCATGCCAATATAGCTTACCTGTTGACGAAGACTTAATTCCCTTAACTAGGTACTTAAGAAGCCATTTATTCTGGGAAAGAATAGGAGGTCAAAGAGGGTTAGATTTTTTATAGGTTCATAGGTTACTACTAGGCTAACTGCCCTTGTGGGCCATTTTAAGCCTAGCCAATCACCCCATGTGAGAATCATACCCTGCACCTTATGTGTGTAAGGCAAACACCTTAACCATTATACCAACCTTGGCTTGAAAGGCTAGATGCAAACCTCCATGAAGGAGGCTATAAGAGACTGAGTACAGAGATATGTCTGCCAGTCTCTCCAGTGGGGGGTGCAGAAGTGCAGTGGTTAACATTGTCACCTCACAACAAGTGGATCTCTGGCTTGATTCGTGACTGGGGTGCCTTCTGTGTGGAGTCTGCATATCCTCCCTGCATTCATGTGGGTTTCCTCTGGGTGCTCCGATTTCCTTCCACATTCCAAAGACATGTGTCTTGAGCATTTCTCCTCGGGCCTCCACTGAAAATAGGCTCTATCCTAGTTGGACTTTCCTGGTCAACAAATGTTAAATAAATAAATAACTGAGGGTTTTGAGGCACTGATCTTTTTAGCTAGAAATCTCTCATGTTGAGTACCATATTTAGGTAAATATTTGCCAAAATGTGCACTACATTCAATAATGGGTCTGCTGAGATATGAATAAAGTGGATTTAAGACTTCTTTGGATCTTGAGGAGACATTTTTGGAAATTATTTATTTTTTTATATATATTTTCCACTCTGCCTGCTGACTTTTAAGCCTCCACAATCATTGGGGAGATATCAGGTGCTCTTGTGTTCTCACCCATATCTCTACATTCAAGAGTCTTTTTCCTGTTATGGTAGAGACTCCATAATCAAAATGTGGGACAGAACCAGAAGTAATCAGGGACATTTTATAAGATGTTACTGCTATTAACTTGAGATGTTGACAGAATAAGACAGTGTGAATTAATAAACAATTTCTGTAGTAAAAGAAGTGTACACTTCTAATTAGTGTTATTGTTTTTACAAGAGATTAAAAGAGACACTTTTGATATATAGTTAGAGGTGTGATGTGGCAGAAATAGGTAACTGGGAGTTTGGTAGTGTAATGAGTTGGCAGATTTTAAAAATTCCCATTAGCGTCAGAAATATTGGGATAGCAATTGGCTGTACCTAAGGAAATGATGATGATAAGCATTTCTGTAGTGTTTTCTGCCTAAGTAGTGTTAGGTGGTAGCTGGAGCATTGTCCATATTCAGGCTTGTCTTCTGGGCCTTGTTGGTTGTTTCAGAGGCTGTGTGTCTCAGGACATGTTCCAGGCCATCTTAGTTTAGCAGAAACCATTTTGCATTTCAGTGAGAGTGTAATGTTTATGGTCATTGGCTAATTGGGGCTATCTGGACTATGGCTTGGAGTAAGCACCTCATTGGTTCTTTCGAGCTTTTTTTAAAGTTGTTTCAAGTTTCAACTTTCTGTTACTTAAGAGGTTACCTTGTGAGTGTTTCTGCCATTTTACACAGAGCTAATCAGAGGAAGGGCACTGAGCAAAACTCTGATCTGTGATATATAACTTTAAGTACCCTGTTTTTTGCTTATTTTTACTAGTTATTGCTTACAGATATTTATAGCACTTTTATTGTCTGTTGCATACTTTTTACTGTATTTTATATCTATAACCTAATCTGCACGGTTGCACTAAAATTTTCTGCCTCACAGGGCCTGATAAATAAGGTTTTTACTGTCACACTGTTTGTAAATCTTATCTAGCTAGTTTTTGTTCTGATTTCCTGCCAAGGAGTGTATCATATAACTGGTTTAGTTTCCCACCCTTCCTCCGTATTGGTTTCCTGTTCTTATACTTGGTGGCTTTGCAGTTGCCCGCCCCTACTGTAAATTTGATCTAAGACACTCCTCCTAGTCTAGTATCATTAGCTCATTCTACCTAATACAGAGAGAACATTTAAGAAGGCCAACCCACTTAGGTTCTTATCCTTGAATTATCTTCTACTCCTCCTTCCTCCCTTTCCACTTTACTAAAAAGAAAAACAAACTTTGCTACAATCTCCCTGTGTCTTGACTGAGTGTGCATCTCAGCTGATAAGTATATTTTTGGCACTTTTAACTGTTCAGAGTTGAATAAAGCAATAATTGAATTCAGTTCAGAATACATTTTGAACAAATTGCATTTATTTAAACTGTATTTGCTTTAATATTGCTACGCACTCAAGTGTGCTAGCTTGCACTGCTTTTGAATTGCTTTTAGTGCTGTTTTAGCTGCTTTTCTGTAAAACAAAAAAAAATCTAAATTTTAAGCTTGTTTTCTGCCTTTCCTGTAACTAGTCTAGCCCAGATACAGATTTGCTGTATCCAGGAGTGTTTGTAAGCTTCTGAGCCCCCTAAAACGTTCTGTGTTGGAGTCCTCTAGCTTATCAGTGGGAGTGGGAAGCACTAGGTAGCCTATCTACCACAAGAGGAGTGGTTTCTGACCCAGAAATTGTAGTTTATTGGCCGTGTGGGCAATTTTTCCATCTCTTTCAACTTTCTGATTTAAAAGCCCACGTTTGTGCTTGCTTCCCACCTTTCCTGTAACTAGTCTAGTCCAGATACAGATTTGCTGTATCCAGGACTGTTTGTAAGCTTCTGAGTGGTGTCAAAGTCTGCTCTTCAATTTTTCCCTTAGATCTACTAGTGCTCTCCTCTCCTGTATTTTTACTTATTAATCTAGCACTTTATCAGACTTCTTGTAGCAAGTATTGTAGTACACAAAAGTGCTACCAGGAGTAAATGTTCTACAAGGAAACAGCTCCAGTACTTATTATTAATGCCCACTCCTCCAGGTATGTCTAAAGGTCAGTTCCCTGAGCTTTCTCCTATTAACCTGGGGAACTTGGGCATCCTGAGGCAATGTAGCAACTGCCTCATGCACACTGACAACCCTCTCCTCTTACCTCCCAACACTTAGTCTTGCGAGAGATGCATTTATATATCCAAATTGGAAGCCATGCACTCTCCAACCAAGACTGGACTAGCTGGTCAAGAGGAGAAGGTCAACACTTGCACCACACCACATGGAACACACAGCCCCCCCAGAACACACACCAGCACTGCCTTTACATAAAAACACAAACTGCACACCCACCTTCATGGAGGCTCTCAATAAAAATCTACCCAAACAGCAGAGACCTCCAAGGCAGAAACGCACTCAACCACCACAGCACAACACTAATCACGAGACACATAACTCTCCTAAACAGTGTTCCACTCAACCAAAGCCCCTAAGGCAAAACAGCACCCCCAACACACTAGTCATAGGTGACTCGATAGTGAGGCACACTGATGTCCCACTCACTAGGTTGACTAAGGAAAAAGTATCCGTCAGCTGCCTGTCAGGCGTTAGGATCAGCCACATAATGCATGCACTCAGGTAACTCAACAAAAGGTACAAATATGACTCTGTCATTGTACATGTGGGTGTAAATGACCTGAGATGTACCTCCCTGGACTACATTGAAAAGAGACATGGATGAGGTCTCGGATTATGTAGCCCAGGCGGGTATGACCCTAGCCATGAGCAGCATCCTACCATCACCCAGAATGATACCACAGTACAAGCAGAAAATTACTGATTTCAACAATTGCCTAAGTTTCTGGTGTCATTCTAAGGGGATCCAGTATCTGTCTATCTGGGATGACATGACTGACAGATTTTGATACTTTGCCAGGGATGGCCTGCATCTGTCTCCCCTTGGCTTCCGGATACTGGCCAAGGCTCTTGCCACCCCTATAGTTCCTTTTTTTAGGTGGTGTTCCAGAGACCAAATTACCACTGTAACAGCTACAAACAAATGCGGTCTGAGGGTCATATTGCTCAATGCTAGAAGTCTAAAGCTCAAAATGCACTCGCTTGAAGCACTCCTTAAAATGGAGAACATCAACATTTGTGCCATAACAGAGACCTGGTTCTAGGCAGCAGAAAGCACCCCTGCACTACCAGGCTATAACTCATTCCACACCTTTTGGCCTCAGAACTTGGACCGAAGCTCCAAAGGCAGTGGTGTTTCCATATTCATAAAGGATGTGCACACCTCCAGACTGGTAGCCCAACATAATGCATCTGAGATACTTCAGCTGCAGCTAACATTGGGTAAGACAGTGATTCAGGTCGTAGCCTGCTATAGGACCCCAACCATGCCCCAAGATTCACACTCCATGTTTCCAAGCACCCTGGAGACTATTAAGGTCCAACCTAACACTCTCATACTGGGCGACTTCAACTAATCCTCCATTAACTGGGAAAACTACTCGTGTACCAATACACTTGCCCAACATTTCCTGGAATTCATTAATTCCAATGGCCTGGACCAGCTCATTCTTACCCTCACTAGAGGTAGCAATATTCTTGACCTGGTCATTACTAACACGGGTGACCATTGCACAACACCAAGAGTCAGCTCCTCCCTGGTTAGATCCAACCACAAACTAATCACCGTGTGGAAATTCCCCCCTGGGAATATGAGTTGCTATCAGAAAGCAGTTGGAAGATATCGCCCATTGCCAAATCCTCATGGCCTCTCGACATAAGGAGTAGGACTTGGTTCCTCCTTGTTTGTTGGTATACCAGACTACTGACATGTTGTCTGATTAAATGTCAATTGTCCCGGAGGGAAGGACAGACAGGAATGCTGCAATGCTAGAAGCACTTCCCTCAGTTCTAGGACACTGATATGCAAATTGGTCTCCACTGTAGACCACGTGCCTTGGACTGTCTTCCCTGGCAATGCCACCCCCACCCTATCAGGGAAGCATCCATGGTCACCGTGGCTCTGGGCTGAGGAGAATGGAAGGGGCGGCTCCACAGTTCTGTCTCTGGCCTCATCCACCACCTTAGGTCTTGTTTGCAATGATTTGTTATTCGTATCTGGAAAGGCAAAGGATGCTGATTTGGGTACCACTAAGGTAAAAGAAGCCATTGAAGGAGTCTCATGTGAAGTTTTGCAAGAGGTACCATTGGTATAGAAGCTGCCATAGAACCTAGCAGCTGAAGGACCCCTCGTGCTGACACTTTGTTTTGACAGAGTATCACCTGGAGTTGGTGCCTTAGTCTTTCTAGTCTGTGATCCAGAAGAGAGATCAAACAGGAGTGGGTGCTGAATACTGCTCCTATGAACTCTATGGATTGGGTTGGCATCAGGTTGGATTTCTTCCAATTTATGGATATTCCCAGAAGGTTCACCAGAGATAAGGTGTATTTCAGGGCCATTACCAGCAGATTCTTGGTGAGGGCGGTGAGGAGCCAATCATCTAAATATGGAAACACTCAGAATCCTTGCAGTCTCAAGTAGCTGTCACAACTGCCATGCATTTGGTGAACACTCTGGGGGCTGTAAAGAGTCCAAAGGGCAGAGCACGGAATTGGCAGTGATTGGCTCCCAGCCGGAAGCAAAGTAGCCTTCTGGAGCGCTTGTCCATTTTGATGTGGTAATACACATTCAGAAGGTCTGTTAAACACATCCAATCACCTTCTCCCAAAAAAGGGAGAATGGACTGAACCATGACCATGCGGAATTTCATTTTTGTGATGAACTTGTTTAAATTGCTGAGATCCAAAATCGGTCTCCAGCCCCCTTTCTGGCACCAAAAAGAATCTCGAGTAAAATCCAGATCTGCACTGGTCTGGAGGGACTGCTTTTTTGACACAGCCTTTTTATCTCTAGGGCTGCTTCTTCCCTTTGACTGGGTGGAACGTCAGGAATTCGGCTTGGTGGCTTAGGGTAAGAATCAAATAGGATGTGGTAACCTCTGGTTATTATCTTCTGCACCCAGGAATCGGTGGTTCTTGATTGCCAGGCAGCATGATACAGAGAGAAATGTCCCCCAACTGCTTCCAGAGGAAAGCAATCAGGCCGCTCTTCAGGAGCGCTGATAGGACTGTACAGAGAATGAATCTCTGGGTCCCTGGTTATGAGGGACCCTCTGCCTTGGTAGGGGCATCTTCCAGAAGAGTTACCCCCTCTTCCTCTGGGAGTAAACTCACCATGTGTGTTGCAGAAAGGATCCTGAGACTTCTTGTGCCACAACTTTCCATAAATCTGATTCCTGGAGAAGGAACGCTGGGGAGTGGAAAAGCATACACCTACAGCAGACAGGATCTTACCATCTTTCTCACACCTGGCTAGTGTCCTTCACTTTTGGACCAAACAGGGCAGATGCTTTGACTGGAGCATTCAGGAAGGAAGACTTAAAGGGGTCCACGAAATCACACAGGCGCATCCAGGCGTGATGTCTCATAACTATGCCTGAACCCGCAGCTCTTGCCACCCCTTTGGTTGCATGGGATATTACCATCATGGATGAGTTCGATATCGATTCCAGGGTCACGAGCTGTGAGGCAACTTTGTCACTCACCTCGTCAGACACCTGTCCTGATAGAGTTCCAAAGAGTTCGGAGATCAAGTCTCTTTGGAGCCTTGTAAAATGTGCCATATAGTTCAAGGACTGTATGGCAAAGGTCAATGAAGCAAAGACTCACTTCCTTAATCTGTCTATCGCCCGAGACTCCCTGTTAGGCAGGTACACAGTCTGGCTCACTTCGGCAAGCTGTTTCTTTGTGGCTGCCACCACCACCATAGCATCTACTGGTAAACCTTTAGACCAATGTGGGCTCACCTCGAGGGGGGGGGGTAGACTATTATCTGGTCTCCGTGGAATTGGCTTAAAAGAGTATAGATTCTTCCAGGCCCGCTGTACTACTAGCTGAACTCGCTCGTCTGCAGGACGGGTCACCCAAGAGGTAGATTGACAAGCATGAATGGCCTGCAGGAAAACGTATTCCTTGGAGGAAGGATTTTTGGGCTTCCAGTCACCCCTCTGTTTCAACGTTTCAATGATGTCTCCAAAGGAGACATCTTCAGGGGGTGACTGTGGGGACCCTTCCCCTTCACTGTAATCTGTATCCTCTGTAAGAGACTCCTCAGGGGAGTCTACGTGCTTCCTCTTGCAAGACTTCTTCCATGGCACCTTCTCAGTAGGAACGTCTGAAGATGACTCAGAAGAAGGGGCACCCTGCAGTAAGGTATCCTGTGGCCCTTGTGCTCGATGTCCCAAAGTGGTAGCTTGTGACAGCTGCAGCTCAGGGGGAGGAGACATTTGGGGTTCCAACGCTAGCAGTTTGCTTCCAGAAACAAGTGCCCTCTCCATCACCCAGAAGGCAGGCCTGCCCGAAGAGGGATGGGAGCCCGGAACCAAGCAAAACACCCTCGGAACCAGGGTCACACCCCACCCCACCGAGCTCGCCCCCGAGAGAGGAGCCTCAAGAGTGATCGGTGCTGGTAGGGCTCCTAGCACTGAGGATGGAACTCTATATACACTCGGGGCCGTAATCAGCACCAAAGATCCTGCTGCCCAATCCCGGGCCTGAGGAAGACCTGGCTCTGAACAAGCTGAAGGCCAAAGGGTTGGTTCCGGGGCCACTGTGAAGTCCACTAGTGGCACCAAGGATGTGGCTACCGAAAGGGGTGTCGGAATCAAAGGCTTTGAAACCTGCAAAGAGGTCAAAGGAGGAGAGTAGGATGGAGTCTGTGGAGGAACGGTCCCAAGTCTGGCATGTGGTTGGGTCTTAGTAGGCATAGGAATCCCCCTGGCTGTGAGCAACTAGTCCAAAAGGTGCACCACATCAAATTCGGAAAGGCTCCTGGTGGATCTAGTGGCTCTCCCCAATGGGGACTCTGGCCATTCAAGGAAGGTGCTATATATCTGCTCCAGAAAGGGATCCACTGACGGGGAGTATTAGGTCCATGTTGTGGAGTCCAACAGCACCACTGTCTCGAGTTTGGAGACAGGGAGTGGAGCATACCGAAGACAGACTCGGTGCCGAGACGATAGTCGGTACCGAAAGGGGGGTGGCAGTGAACACTAGTGGCTCAGTAATGAATGTAGTCATAGTCACTGGTACCAGAAACAAGCTCGGTGCCAAGACAGCACTTAGTACCGAAGAGGGTGAGAAAATTGGCAGTGTGGATGTGGATGGTGCCATAGATGTTACTGGTGCCAAAACAGGCATCCAGAAAGAAGGAACAATAGGCAGAAGCAAGGCTGGCGTCAGAGACTGGCTTTGTCTCTGATGACAATTTTGGCATCTTAGGCTTAGGTGGCTTATCCAACACATCAGATGGTGTAGCAGGGACAGACTGGGGTCTCTTTCTTTTTTAGCAGGGGGTGAACCCTCCAATGCAGAAAGAGCCTCTGAAAAGGGCGATTTAAGGAGGCACTTCAGAATTCATTTATTATTTCGTTCATTTATGGTATGGTTACTAAATCCTTGGCAGATAGAACACGGTGGTTGTACTGAGAGATAAGGCACTCCCGAAAAGTACACACAATCATCATGTAAGTCACAATTTGGCATTTTCCTAGAACATTTCAGGCAATGTTTGAAGCCTGACGTTCCCTTCTTAGACATACTAAACAGTCAAGTAAAACAGCAAAGAGACTCTATATAGATAAAGATGTGTGTGTGTGTGTATATATATATATATATATATATATATATATATATATATATATATATATATATATATAGATATATATATTTTTTGGAATAAGGAAGAAAGGGAGGGATAACAGCAATGGTATATAAGGATTACCACAAGGGTAGGGAGAAAAGCCGTACCAACAATAGTACTAAAGTTACCAAAAGGTAAATAGGGAAGAAGGCTGAATGCTAAAGGGAAAGACTAGTGACAGCAAAAGCTAGACAAAGGGATGAAGAAATATAAATAATTACTACCAAAACTCTAGTAAAATATCAAAAAACTTCAACTTAGCTGAAAGCAGGCTTGGAGGCGGCTTTACGGCTACGTGGCAAACAAGATCTGAGGTAACAGGGAGAAGGTTCTTTTCTTGGAAGGCGAAAGTCAGGGAACCTTTTTGGCTAGGCTTATATAGGCCCCAGGGCTGCTAGCCTAGTACCTACCTACCTATGAACCTAAGGGCATTATGGGTAAAAGCTTAGCTCTATGATGAATGGGATGAAGATTAACATCAGATTGTATATTAGTTCACACTATCTTATTCTGTCAATGTCTCAAGTTACTAGCACTAATATTTTAAAAAAATATTTTAAAAGTATCCCTGATTATTTCTGGATTTGTCTCTGATTTTGTTGAAATTTGTTGCTAATTTGTTGTGTGTGCCTATATCATAAAACATACTTTAATAAAGGTGTTAAAACAGATAAAATGCTACAAACGTTGAGTATTTCCTCAGAAGAAAATAAATACTAGAGGCAAACGTTTAGGAGTGTAGATGTTGCACACCTCAGTCTCACTACTTTAATGCAAAAAATCCGGACAAAGCCAAAAATAATGGAGAGCCAAAAAGCGGGACAGGTTTTAAATATTATTCTTATAAACACAAAGCTGCAGCGTGTATTTTCTGAAGGATATGAAATCTGAAATTAAAAAGTTTGTCGTTATTAATGATTTCAATCCCCAGTGATTTGCCGGAAACCACAACTTTTATGAGAGAGAAGCAGACCAGAAAAAAAAAAAAAAAAAAAAAAAAGAGTCAAAAATTTGGACAATTGACATACTATTCAGAAACAGCTCCTTGTGGTCCTGCAGAGTGGTCTTAGCAGCAGAGAACTGAGAAAAGCGACTACTTTCCTGATTTAAGTATTTTTTGCTGTTTTTTACCTGAAATACCTTCTCTTGCTCACTCTGAACAAGCTTAAACTGTTTTTTTAGCTGTTTGTTGCATTTTATATTAACTGCACTTAAAAGTTTCATTTAGTCGAAAATTGGTCGAAAATTGTTGTTTGTTTGTTAAATTTAACTGTTGAGGCTGCCCACTAAAGTGTGCTAGCCTGTGAAACTGATTTATTACTGTTTCCTGCATTTCTGTGTGCTTTCTATCTTAAAACAAAAAAAACCAAAAAAAAAATATCCTTGTTTTCCCGCCTTTCCTCGACTAGTTTAGACCAGTACACAGGCTTTGCTGTATTCTGGGCTGTGGTGTAGTTCCTGTGTTGTCCATTGCCTTACTTGGATAGAAGGAAGTTTCTTTGCTCACCAGTGGGAGTGGGGAGCCTTGAGCAGCCTATCTGTCCCTGAAGGAGTGACCTCAGCACAAAAGCTTCTAGCAATTGGTTGTTTTGGACCATTTCTAGCTCTTTTGAAGTTCCCTGTTTAAAATCCGCCTCTGAGTGTTTTTTTTCTGGCTATACTACTCAGAAACAGCTCCTCGTGGTCCTGCAGAGTGGTCCTAGCAGCAGAGAACTGAGAAAAGCGACTACTTTCCTGATTTAAGTATTTTTTGCTGTTTTTTACCTGAAATACCTTCTCTTGCTCACTCTGAACATGCTTAAACTGTTTTTTAGCTGTTTGTTGCATTTTATATTAACTGCACTTAAAAGTTTCATTTAGTCGAAAATTGGTCGAAAATTGTTGTTTGTTTGTTAAATTTAACTGTTGAGGCTGGCCACTAAAGTGTGCTAGCCTGTGAAACTGATTTATTACTGTTTCCTGCATTTCTGTGTGCTTTCTATCTTAAAACACAAAAAACAAAAAAAATATCCTTGTTTTCCCGCCTTTCCTCGACTAGTTTAGACCAGTATACAGGCTTTGCTGTATTCTGGGCTGTGGTGTAGTTCCTGTGTTGTCCACTGCCTTACTTGGATAGAAGGAAGTTTCTTTGCTCACCAGTGGGAGTGGGGAGTCTTGAGCAGCCTATCTGTCCCTGAAGGAGTGACCTCAGCACAAGAGCTTGTAGCAATTGGTTGTTTTGGACCATTTCTAGCTCTTTTGAAGTTCCCTGTTTAAAATCCACCTCTGGGCATTTTTTCTGGCTATACTACTCAGAAACAGCTCCTCGTGGTCCTGCAGAGTGGTCCTAGCAACAGAGAACTGAGAAAAGCGACTGCTTTCCTGATTTAAGTATTTTTGCTATTTTTTACCTGAAATACCTTCTCTTGCTCACTCTGAACAAGCTTAAACTGTTTTTTTAGCTGTTTGTTGCATTTTATATTAACTGCACTTAAAAGCTTCATTTAGTCGAAAATTGGTCGAAAATTGTTGTTTGTTTGTAACTGTTGAGGCTGCCCACTAAAGTGTGCTAGCCTGTGAAACTGATTTATTACTGTTTCCTGCATTTCTGTGTGCTTTCTATCTTAAAACAAAAAAAACAAAAAAAAAATCCTTGTTTTTCCCACCTTTCCTCGACTAGTTTAGACCAGTATACAGGCTTTGCTGTATTCTGGGCTGTGGTGTAGTTCCTGTGTTGTCCATTGCCTTACTTGGATAGAAGGAAGTTTCTTTGCTCACCAGTGGGAGTGGGGAGCCTTGAGCAGCCTATCTGTCCATGAAGGAGTGACCTCAGCACAAGAGCTTGTAAAAATTGGTTGTTTTGGACCATTTCTAGCTCTTTTGAAGTTCCCTGTTTAAAATCCGCGTTTGCGCGATTGTGCGCATAGCGCAGCACCAGTTAAACAAGGTTAAACTTTTTCTGGCTCCGCCAAGTCTGCTCTTCAGATTTTCCCTTAAGAAAGTTCTACTTTTATAATAATCAGTCTACTCACTTTATTATAAGCCTAGCACTTGTTCTCAAAACCTTTCTTCTAAGTAAGCACTCTCTAACTAAAGTAAGCACTACATCCACCTACCACCCCTGTGAGTACCCACTTACCTTAAAGGCACAGCACTCCCTTATAATATTCTAGCATGTCGAGTGGTAGATTACTAGCATCCTCTCCGGTTCAGCTGGTTAACCTCGGAATCTTGAGACAATGCTACAATTGTCTCATGTACACAGACAACCCTCTCCTCCTCCCAACAAACACAAATACATGTGAGAGATGCAACTATATAGCCAAACTGGAGGCTGAACTCTCTCAACTCGGGACTGGCAAGACCAGACAGGAGGAGAAGGTAACCACACACACAGCAAACCCAGTCCCACATAGACCTACCACAACTGCAAACCAAACACATAATAACACAAAGACATACTCGGAGGCTCTAACAAAAAACTTACCAAAACAACAGAGGCTTCCAAAGAAGACACCCAAAATTCCACCACCTCAAAACATAACACATGCAACACATACGTCAATAAATCAGTGTGTCAAACAATCACAGCCCTTAAGGCCAAACACCATGCCTGATACACTAGTAATAGGTGACTCTATAGTCAGACACACTGACGTTCCACTTACCAGGCTGAACAAGGAGAGGGTAACAGTGAGCTGCCTATCGGGAGCTAGGATCCGCCACATAACACACGCACTCAGGTCACTCCAAAGCAAGTACAAATATGACTCTGTCATTGTCCATGCCAGTGTGAATGACCTGAGACGTACCTCCCTGGACTACATGAAAAGAGATATAGAGGAGCTCTCTGATTATGTAGCCCAGGCTGGTATGACCCTGACCCTGAGCAGCATCTTGCCCTCACCAAGAATGATGCCACAATACAAAGACAAGATGATCAGCTTTAATAATTGGCTCAAATACTGGTGTCATTCTAGGGGGATCCAATGTCTGTCTGCTTGGGATGACATGCTGGACAAGCCACGCTGCTTCGCAAGGGACGGCTTGCATCTGTCACCACTGGGCTTCCGGAAATTGGCCAAGGCTCTTGCCACCCCCATAGTGCCTTTTTTAGGCAAGGCTCAAAAGACAAACCCACCTCCTTAGAAAACAAAAATGGAAAAAAATTAAGGGCAATGCTGCTCAATGTCAGAAGTCTAAATCTCAAGATGCAGGCTCTTGAAGCACTCCTCAGTATGGAGAACATCGATGTCTATGCAGTAACTGAGACCTGGTTCAAGGCTCCTGAGAGCACCCCAGCGCTGCCAGGCTATACCTCATATCATGCTTTTCGGCCCCAAAACTCGGGCCAAACCAAAAAAGGAGGGGGAGTGTCTATATTCATCAAGGACACCCACACCTCCAGGTTAGTGGCAACACATGAAGCATCAGAGACCATCCAGGTGCAACTAACCATAGGCAAAACTGCTATACAACTGGTAGCATGTTACAGACCACCCTCCCAACCTCAGGAACCCCATTCAGCCTTCCTGAAGACATTGGAGGATATGAATGTCTCACCAAACACCATCGTATTGGGAGACTTCAACTACCCTAACATAGACTGGGTGCATTATTCTAGCCCAAACACCCTAGCCCAAAGGTTCCTGGAATTCATAAATTCTAATGTAATGGAACAGCTAGTCACCTCTCACACAAGGGGAGATAATATACTAGACCTGATCATCACAAACATGGGGAAAAAGTGCTCCACACCGGAAGTATACCCCTCACTAGTGAGATCTGACCACAAACTAATCACCCTTGATATACATATCCCACCTCCACCCCCAACACAAAAGACTACAGTGAAAAACTTCTCAAAAGCCGACTTTACACTTCTTAAAAGTGAGATGGTATCCTTTAAGCCCACTGGGCCAGTGGAAACCACATCCCACAATGCAGAATCCTTCACAAATGCTTTCTACGGACATCTCCAAGAATGCATGGATCATGCAATCCCAATTAAAACCAAGACCCTCTCCACCAAGGGCAGGCGTCCTGTCTGGTGGACCCCAGCCATAAACAAATTGTATAACAAAAGAAGGAAGCTACTGCACGACAGAGCAAAATCCCATAAAGAGAAGGCAACTCTGATCAGCACTAGTAGAAAGCTACGTTCTCTCATAAAAACATCCAAGGCCAATTTTGAGAGAAAAATTGCTATGGACACTAAAGATAACCACAGGGCCTTCTTCTGCTATGTTAGAAACCTGGGCGGAAACTCTCAGATATGTTCAGAGTTAGTTCACAATGACAAAAAATACATTGAACTCACAGATATTGCCAACATTCTGGCAGACAGGTTCAGTGCAAATTTCTCCCCTCCCTCACCCCCAAAAGAAGAAATACTTATCCCAGCTGAATGTAACCTCCCTGTCATCTCAGATGTCCAGGTGAGAACCGCCCTCAGCAAAGCTAAAAACACAGCATCCATGGGACCTGACGGTATCCCGGGTTGCGTGCTACGTGAACTTCAAGAGGAGCTAAACCCGCACATAAAAATGCTATTTAACCTTAGCCTTACTACAGGATATGTACCTGAGCACTGGCGTACAGCAACAGTAGTCCCACTCCACAAAGGAGGCACCTCTACAGACCCTGGTAACTACCGCCCCATAAGCTTAACCAGCCTGGTCTGCAAAGCTATGGAAAGAATCATTATGGAACTCATAAACAGAGACATTGGGGACACTTGATCCCACCCAGTTCGGCTTTGTAAAGGGCAGATCCTGCCTTTTGAACCTGGTTGACTTTTTCGAAACAGTCACTAGAGCCATTGACGAGGGCAAAGCAGTCCATACAGCCTACCTGGACTTGGCTAAAGCTTTCGACACAATACCCCACTCAGGCATCATAGACAAGCTCAACAGCTTAAATGTAAATCCATATGTCACAAGATGGGTTGCAAACTGGCTAAAGGATAGAACCCATAAAGTCAAAATCACTGGAGCCATGTCAGACTCAAAGCCAGTCACAAGTGGTGTCCCACAGGGCTCTGTCCTGGGACCCCATTTGTTCGGCATTTATTTCTCAGATGTGAAAGCAAACATGGGAGGGTTGTGGCTGACAAAGTTCGCAGATGACTGCAAACTAGGTGCCATAGTCGATACACCAGCTGACACATACATCCTACAGAAA
Source organism: Protopterus annectens (assembly GCF_019279795.1). Taxonomy (NCBI): domain Eukaryota; kingdom Metazoa; phylum Chordata; order Ceratodontiformes; family Protopteridae; genus Protopterus; species Protopterus annectens. Next base: position 300,763,838 of record NC_056731.1, read on the forward strand.
GGCCTCACTGAAACGGACAACTGGTGCCGGAGTCATGGCCTTAAACTAAATGCCAAAAAATGTATAGTCATCCCCTTTGGGAAAAACAAAGTACCCACAAATTATCACATAGACAGTAACCCACTGAGTATGGAAAAAGTAATCAGAGACCTGGGGACACAAGTCGATAGTGACCTCTCATTTGACACCCACGTTGCCAAAGTGGTTAGAAAGACTTTCTACCTTGCCCACCTTATCATGAAGGGATTCACATCCAGATCAAAGGAGGTCATTGTACCCTTATACTCCTCCCTTATCAGGCCCATGATTGAGTACAATGCCCCATTTGGTATGTACCTCACCCGGCACTTGCAACAGCTAGAGAGACCCCTAAAGTACCTCACCAAGAGAATCAAGGGTCTCCGACATATGTCATATGCGGCCAGACTAAAGAAACTCCAGCTCTATTCAGTAGCATACCGCCTACTCAGAGGTGATCTGTGCCTGACGTACAAGGCCATGTCCAATCAGGAATTGATGGACATGCTCCACCTCAAAAAATCCAAATACATCAGAACTACGAGAGCTAAAGATTTAAACCTCAGCACAAATATGAATAGGACATGCTGGAGGGACAGATTCATAACTCAGAGGCTTCCCATACTCTGGAACAGAATCCCAGTTCATGTTAGGCAGAGCCCCTCACTGACTCTCTTCAAGAGAAAACTTGATGAGTGTATGGGAGATCGTAGGTTTATCCCAGGGGTCATCTCTGTGTCACTACTAGACAGAGGCACAGTAAACTAAGTCTATTATGTAAGGGGGTCTTCACTGTGTCACTACTAGACAGAGGCACAGTATTCTAAATCTATTCTGTACACTAGACAGAGGCACAATAAACTAATTCTATTATGCAAGGGGGTCTGTGTCACTACTAGACAGAGGCACAGTACTCTAAATCTATTCTGTACACTTTTGTACCATTACATGGGGTGGCGAAAGCCACATCACTATGGCTAGGTTTATAAATGCCCCAGGGCAGATAGCCTAGTACTAAACTATGAAACCAGATGCAGTTATATCAGGCCTGCATCAGTTCAAAGTTTAACATTTTTTAAATGAAACATAAAAAACATGTACACGCTGTTTTAATAATCAGTTTACGCTATATTTAGTAAAAAGTAAACGCCAACTAAATTTGTTACAGACAGTATACATCTGCAAACTGGTAAATACAACGAGTGAACCATCTTAACACTAATAGCTTCACAATCATGACACTACCGACTTCACGCAATGGTTACGGTCAACAAGACCAGAATGCTTACACCAGGACTTTGAAGTGCGCATGTCACAATCCCAAAATGCTTTGCTGCAAGTCGGCCATTGTTAACAGGGTTACATTTTGAGTCAATATCGGGGTCTGTGTAATATTGGATGTCATTGCATTTCATTCTTAATGTTTTGTTAACATCTAAGCATTTTATTCGGAGATTATGGCTACTGTTGCAGGAGGTAATTAATACTGTTCAAATAGGTTTATTTCTTGCATGTGTGCGGAAAAAGGCAAAATATGTCTGTGTAGTAATTTATCATGTTTTAAGATGAAAGGCCTTGTGCATTTGTGTGTTTACATATTGCTTCAGGTATAGAGTGTTCTGTTGTACTGCTTTCTTTGTTATAGTAATGTCCGATCCATTGAATTTACCATGTTTCTAATTCTCTGGAGGGTATATGACATCGGTGCTGTAGAAGTCGCTAAGCTGCCACATCAGAATGAACGTATTTGCATTGCAAATGTTTAAAATGGGATATCGTATGTGTGATGTCATTCCTGATGTGAACATGTTCATTTCTGTAACAAAACACGGGCTGTCATTTGTTTCCCTTTTTGAACAGATCATTGGTGTCAGAGGTTTTCTTATTAAAACTGGTACCGATGTTTACATAGCGTATGGTGCCATCCTTGTTTTGTGTTGTGCTTTTTATGCTGTTTAACTGTGATCTCTGTTTTTCTTGGTTACTGCCTGTAAAGTACCCCTTTCGGATCGAGCCAGTTAAGTAGATAATTGATACCAAGAGATTTAGGGATCAAATCGGTAAAACAGTTATTGGTGTTTGAGCTGTTTGGACTAAACATAAGACGGGGCATCGAAATGTGAGCATTGTGTTTCGTTTGGAGCCAGTGTTGTCTGTCTAGAATTGTCATGTGTATCAATAGGCAGTTTTGAAGTACGCATTTTAATTACAGATAACTTGTAGTTGATCTTGTAAGTTTTGCTGTGTAAATATATATATATATATATATATATATATATATATATATATATATACATACACATCTACACTAAATGTTTGTAACTGTACATGACTTGTCTTAGTTGCTCTGATCCATACTTTGGAGCTTGCTTGATTATTTTTGTTTTGTATTTTATTGAAGTGGACCAGTAAGGTCCTTTTTTTTTCAGTGACCACTTGATTACACGATTGATGAAAAAATGTAAACACAATGCAGAGAGCATTATTCGGTTTTATATGAAATTAAAAAGACAGAACCTTAGAAGTGCTCAGTATATTAAAAGGCATATGTTTATTTCAGTTTTGCACGTGTATGCATTTGCATATTTATTTTGTCATTAGTTAACTTGCTTGGTGGGCTGGTCTCTGAGCTTTAAAATTCATAACACTGACCATTACAAATCATAGCAGGGTACCAGAAAGAGGAACACTGTCTTACTTTTTTTTAACAGTAGAAAGGCTTAAGATTTGAGCTTTGGCCGGCTAACATCTACCTGAAATCAACTGGACGTATAAGTGAATTTAAGTATACTTTTTTTCTGTTCTTTGTCATGTAGTACTGTATTTAATTTATTTATTTGTGTTTTTCACTGAAGTTGTGGCTGCCTCTCTGCAGTTAGTTCCCCACCAACCAATAGTCAGGCACACTGACGTCCCACTCACTAGGCTGGGCAAGCAGAAGGTTACTGTTAGCTGCCTGTCAGAGGCAGAATCCGCCACATAACACAAGCACTCAGGTCACTCCAGAACAAGTACAAATATGACTGTCATTGTTCATGTTGGTGTGAATGATCTGAGACGTACCTCCCTGGACTACATGAAAAGAGACATGGAAGAGTTCTCTGATCATGTAGCCCAGGCTGGTATGACCCTGATCCTGAGCAGCATCCTGCCCTCACCAAGAATGATACCTCAGTATAAAGAAATAATGATCAATTGCAACAAATGTCTAAGCTTCTGGTGTCATTCAAAGGGGATCCAGTGTCTGTCAGCCTGGGACGACATGTTCGACAAGCCACGTTGCTTCGCAAGAGACGGCTTGCACCTTTCACCCCTATGCTTTTGAATACTGGCCAAGGCTCTTGCTGCCCCCATAGTGCCTTTTTTAGGCAAGGCTCAGAAGTCAAACACACCTCCGTAAACAGCACAATTAACAAAAAACTGAGGGTTATGCCACTCAACGTCAGGAGTTTAAATCTCAAAATGCATGCGCTCTAAGCACTCCTCAGTATGGAGAAAGTCGACATCTGTGCAGTAACTGAAACCTGGTTTCAAGGCTCCAGAGAGCACCCCAGCACTACCGGGCTACAACTCGTAACACACGTTTCAGCTACAGAACACGGACCGAAACACAAAAGGAGGGGGTGTATCCGTATTCATCAAGGATATCTACATCTCCAGGTTAGTGGCGCAGCATGATACCTCTGAGATCATCCATGTGCAGCTAACATTGGGCAAATCTGCAGTGCACATTGTGGCCTGCTACAGATCACCCTCCATGACCCAGGACCATCACTCCACCTTTCTGGAGACAGTGGAAAACATGAAGGTCCTACCAAACACCCTGATACTGGGCAATATCAATTACTCTACCATTCACTGGGAAAACTACTCTAGTACAAATTCCCAGGCCCAACGCTTCCTGGAATTCATCAACTCAAACGCCCTGGATCAGCTGGTAAACTCCCTTACCAGAGGTGAAAACATATTGGACCTGGTCATCACCAACATGGGCGACAGGTGTTCCACACCGGAGGTCAACCTGTCACTGGTTAGATCAGACCATAAACTAATCACCCTGGATGTCCACACCCCACCGCCACCCCAGCTAAGGAAACCACAGTAAAAAAACTTTTCTAAAGCAAACTTCACCTTATTTAAGACAGAGTTGGTAAGTTTCACAGCCCTCACGCTAAAGGATAACGCTGCCCAAGATGCAGAAACCTTTACAAATGCACCTTATGAGCACCTACAAGGATGCATGGATCATGCCATCCCTAGCAAAACCAAGACTCACTCCTCTAAGAGAAGGAAACCAGTTTGGTGGACCCCTGCAATAAACAGGCTATACAATAGGAGGAGGAAACTAGTTCGAAAAAAAGCAAATCCCAGGAAGGAAAGACATCCCTGATCAGTATCAGTAAGAAACTGAGGACCTTGTGAAATCATCCAAGGCTAACTTCAAAAGAAAAATAGCCAAGGATTCAAAAGATAACCACAAAGCCTTTTTTAGTTATGTTAAGAATCTAAGTGGCAACTCACAGATATGCACTGAACTAGTGCAAAATAGCACAAAATATACTGAACCTACTGATATTGATAACATCCTGGCAGATTCAGTGCAAACGTCACCCCCCCTCTCACCTCCAAAAGGGCCCACAACAATAACGGAAAAGTGTAGTGTCCCAAAAATCACAGACGCACAGGTGAAAACAGCCCTTTCAAAAGCCAAAAACACAGCGTCAATGGGACCAGATGGTGTCCCAGGCTGCGTCTTGCACGAACTACAGAACGAACAGCCCACCTAAACATGCTGTTCAACCTCAGCCTCTCCACAGGCTACGTGCCCATTAAATGGCGCACAGCAACGGTTATTTCTCTCCACAAAGGAGGGGCCACAACTGACCCTGGTAACTATCGCCCCATAAGCCTGACTAGCCTGGTCTGCAAGGCTATGGAGCGCATCATCATGGAACTCATTAACAAAGACATTGGGAACCTTCAAACACTTGACCCGACCCAGTTCGGCTTTAAGGGCAAGTCATGCGTACTAAACCTGGTTGACTTCTTCTAGACAGTCACTAAGGCCATAGACGAGGGAAAGGTGGTTCACACAGTCTACCTTGACCTTGCCAAGGCTTTCGACACCACTTCCCACTCGAGTATTACAGAAAAACTCACCAGCGTGAACAATAAACCCCTACGTCACGAGATGGGTTGCCAACTGGCTTACAGATAGAACCCGCACGGTAAAAATAGCGGGCTCCAGGTCCGACTCTAAACCAGTCACAAGTGGTGTCCTGCAAGGCTCGGTCCTAGGACCCCTACTGTTCAGCATGTACTTTTCAGAAGTACAGGCAAACACAGGAGGACTATGGCTAACCAAGTTCTCCGATGACTGCAAACTGGGAGCCATAATTGACTCTTCGGCTGACACGGACATCCTCCAAAAGGGCCTTACTGAGACGGACACCTGGTGTCAAAGTCATGGCCTCAAGCTAAATGCCAAAAAATGCATAGTCATCCCGTTTGGGGAAAAACAAAACACCCACGAATTACCACATAAGTGGCAGCCCCCTTAATACAGAAGAGGTAATAAGAGATCTGGGGACCCAGGTAGATAGTAATCTCTCCTTTGACAATCATATTGCCAAAGTAGTTAGGAAATGCTTCTGTGTGGCCCAATTACTAAAGGGTTCGCATCTAGAAATAAAGAGGTTATAGTGCTCCTCTACTTGTCACTCATTAGACCCATCATAGAGTACAATGCCCCATTTGGGATGTACCTCACAAGACACTTCAACAGCTGGAAAGACCTCAAAAGTACCTCACCAAGAGGATTACTGGTCTCAAACATATGTCCTATGCAGCCCAACTGAAAAACTCCGGCTGTATCGCTTACTCGGAGGTGAACTCTGCCTGACTTACAAAGCCATGTCCAACTCAGTATTGATGGACATGCTCCACCTAAAGAAATCCAAGTCACTGCGAGCCATGCGCTCTAGTGAGCTAAACCTCGCCACAACAATAAATAGAACATGCTGGGGGGATAGATTCCTGTCACAGAGACTCCCCATGCTTTGGAACAAAATTCCAAATTACATCAGGCAGAGCCCCTCACTAACACTCTTCAAGAGAAACCTTGATGAGTGGATGGGTAACAGAAAATACACCCCTGGATCACTTCATTGGCTCTGCTTGACAGGGGATCAGTTAATTAATCAGTGGAGCGGCGAAAGTTGACACACTCGGGCTAGGCTTATAAATGCCATTGGGCAGATAGCCTAGTACCTACCTATGAATCCTCCCTGTTCTTGTTTTGATGTTTATGTTGGTGACTTTGAAATTGCCTGCCTGCCCCTCTTGTAGATTTGTATTTGGATACTCCTTCTGGGCCCATCTCATTTGCTCACTCAACTGAGCGCAGTGAGGTCATTTTCTGATTTCAGGCACTCCTACTGTGTACAGAGAGAGCATTTGGGAAGGACAACCCCTGTAGCCTCTTAATCTTGCTCTGTTCCCTGTAGCCTCTTAATCCTGCTCTGTTCCTTAAAATATATATATATTTTTTTTTTTATTCAGCTGCTCTTACTGTAACTGTCTTATTTGCTCTTCTATGTGCTGTTATCTGTTCAGTCGCTCTTACTCTGCACTTATTACTGCTTGTTAGTAGCCTTCTAATTTAATGTCTTCTGCACTTGTTTTTTAGTAATTTGTTAATTTAATTGCATTTATTTGAGCTGTATTTGCCATAGTGTTGCTACAGACTCGGGCGTGCTGGTCTGCACTGCAATTTGAATTGTATTTACTGCTGTTTTAGCTGCTTTTCTGTAACAAAAAAAAAAATTCTAAGCTTGTTTCCTGCCTTTCCTGTAACTAGTCAAGTCCAGATACAGACTTGCTGTATCCAGGACTGTTGGTAAGCTTCTGAGCCCCCCCCAAGCCTTTCTGTGTTGGAGGGAAGCCTTCTAGTTTATCTACCACGAGAAGAGTGGGTTTTGGCCCTGAAATTGTAGTTCATTGGCCGTCTGTGCAGTTTTTCCATCTCTTTCTACTTTCTGGGTAAAAGCCCGTTTTCTGTTTGGTCCCCGCCTTTCCTGTAACAAGTGTAGTCCAGGTACAGATTTGCTGTATCCAGGACTGTTGGTAAGCTTCTGAGCCCCCCAAGTCCTTCTGTGTTGGAGAGAAGCCTTCTAGCTTATCAGTGGGAGTGGTAAGCACTAGGTAGCCTGTTTACCACGAGAGGAGAGTTTCTTGGCCCAGAAATTGTAGTTTACTGACCATTTGGACAGTTTGTCCGTCTCTTTCAACTTTCTGATTTAAAAGACCACATCTGTGCTTGTTTCCCATCTTTCCTGTAACTAACCTACTGGGTAGCACTAGAAAGCCTTAAACTGATACAAGCCTTCTAGCTTAGAAGTGAGACTTTGGAGTGATTTTAAGTATCCGTTTTCTGTACTTTCTTGCTGTTCTTAACTGTTTTCCGCCTAAACGCAGATTTTCCAGCGTTTGTTGTGATTTAAAAGCTTGTTTTTTTCACATACTGTACTTATTTGACTGCCTGCACTTTTAAAAAGTTGTTTTTGTTTAAATAATTTAACTGTTGTAGGCTACACACTAAAGTGCGGTAGCCTTTTCTGATCGTTTGTAGTCGTTTAAAGCTGTTTTAGTGTATTATTTACTGTTTTTGCCTTATCTTTTCAAAAAAAAACTCCTTGTTTCCTGCCTTTCTAAGCTGGTAAAGTCCAATTTTCAGGCTAGTGCTGAATTCAAGGCTGTGATACTAGTTTCTGAGTTGCCTATAACTTACTTGGATAGAAGTAAGTTTCTCTTGTAACCTGTGAGAGAGGGGAGCTTTGAGCAACCTAGCTGTTCCTGGAGGAGTGGTTCCAGCCTAGAAGTTAGTGTATTGCCCATTTTGGGCTAATTTCTACCTCTCTCATTTCCCTACTATAAAAACCACGTTTGCACGTTTTTACGCACCGGGCAGCACCAGTTAGCTATGGTTAAATTATTCCCGACTCCACTAAGTCTCCTCTTCAGTTTTTCCCTTGAAACTAGTCTTAACTGTCAACCTAAGCACTTAAAAAGCATCCTACAGCCCAGCACTTGCTCAGACCTAATAGCAAGTACTAATATAACCTGACACTGATTACCCAGCAGGGCAAGGCTCTTTATTCACCCCTCACCAACCAAGCGACTAAGCACCTCACCCTACTATTCAGGCATGACTAAAGGGTAATTTCAGGTGTACTCTCCAGTCCAGTTGGTGAATCTGGATATCCTGAGGCAATGTTACAACTGCCTCATGTACACAGACAACCCTCTCCTCCTACCACAAAACACTAACATATGTGAGAGATGCAATTGTACAGCCAAACTGGAAGCTAATCTGTCTCCACCCAAGACTGGAACAGACAGTCAAGAGGAGAAGGTTAACACTTGTACCGCACCTCTAGCTGCACACAGACCTACTAAAACAGCACTGGCAAAAATACACAAAATCATACTCTGAGGCGCTAAATAAAAACCTGCAAAAGCATCAGACCTCCAAAGCAGACACCCAAACAACCTGCACCTCCAGTCACAAACCAGACAACACATAAAACACAAAATCAGTGTGCCACACAATCACAGCCCTTAAGGCGAAATAACATACCTAACTCACTAGTAATAGGTGACTCTATAGTCAGGCACACTGACGTCCCACTCACTAGGCTGGACAAGCAGAAGGTTATGGTTAGTTGCCTGTCAGGAGCCAGAATCTGCCACATAACACAAGCACGCAGGTCACTCCAGAACAAGTACAAATATGATTCTGTCATTGTTCATGTTGGTGTGAATGACCTCAGACATACCTCCCTGGACTACATGAAAAGAGACATGGAAGAGCTCTCTGATCATGTAGCCCAGGCTGGTATGACCCTGACCCTGAGTAGCATCCTGCCCTCACCAAGAATTATACCTCAGTATAAAGAAAAAATGAACAATTTCAACAACTGTCTAAGCTTCTGGTGTCATTCAAAGGGGATCCAGTGTCTGTCAGCCTGGGACGACATGCTCGACAAGCCATGTTGCTTCGCAAGAGACGGCTTGCACCTTTCACCCCTACGCTTTCGAATACTGGCCAAGGCTCTTGCTGCCCCCATAGTGCCTTTTTTAGGCAAGGCTCAAAAGTCAAACACACCTCCGTAAACAGCACAATTAACAAAAAACTGAGGGTTATGCTACTCAACGTCAGGAGTTTAAATCTCAAAATGCATGAGCTCTATGCACTCCTCAGTATGGAGAATGTCGACATCTGTGCAGTAACTGAAACCTGGTTTCAAGGCTCCAGAGAGCACCCCAGCACTACCGGGCTACAACTCATACCATATGTTTTGGCCACAGAACACGGACCGAAACACAAAAGGAAGGGTTATATCCATATTCATAATGGATACCTACACCTCCAGGTTAGTGGCGCAGCATGATACCTCTGAGATCATCCATGTGCAACTAACATCGGGCAAATCTGCAATGCAAATTGTGGCCTGCTACAGATCACCCTCCATGACCCAGGACCACCTCTCCACCTTTCTGGAGACACTGGAAAACATGATGGTCCTACTGAACACCCTGATATTGGGCGATTTCAATTACTCTACCATTCACTAGGAAAACTACTCCATTACAAACTCCCAGGCCCAGAGCTTCCTGGAATTCATCAACTCAGACACCCTGGATCAGCTGGTAAACTCCCCTACCAGAGGTGAAAACATAGTGGACTTGGTCATCACCAACATGGGCGACAGGTGTTCCACACCGGAGGTCAACCCGTCACTGGTTAGATCAGACCATAAACTAATCACTGTGGATGTCCACACCCCACCATCACCCCCAACTAAGGAAACCACAGTAAAAAACTTTTCTAAAGCAAACTTCACCTTACTTAAGACAGAGGTGGCAAGTTTCACAGCCCCCACGCTAAAGGATAACGCTGCCCAAGATGCAGAAACCTTTACAAATACACTCTATGAGCACCTACAAGGATGCATGGATCATGCCATCCCTAGCAAAACCAAGACTCACTCCTCTAAGAGAAGGAAACCAGTTTGGTGGACCCCTGCCATAAACAGGCTGTACAGTAGAAGGAGGAAACTAGTTCAGTAAAAAAGCAAATCCCAAGAAGGAAAGACATCCCTGATCAGTAACAGTAAGAAACTAAGGTCCCTCATGAAATCATCCAAGGCTGACTTTGAAAGAAAAATAGCCAAGGATTCAAAAGATAACCACAAAGCCTTTAGCTATGTTAAGAATCTAAGTGACAACTCACAGATATGCACTGAACTAGTGCAAAATAGCACAAAATATACTGAACCTATTGATATTGCCAACATCCTGGCAGATAGATTCAGTGCAAACTTCACCCCCTCTCACCTCCTAAAGGGCCCACAACAATACCGGAAAAGTGTATTGTCCCAAAAATCACAGACGCACAGGTGAAAACAGCCCTTTCAAAAGCCAAAAACACAGCGTCAGTGGGACCAGATGGTGTCTCAGGCTGCGTCTTGCACGAACTACAGAACGAACTATCCCCCCACCTAAACACGCTGTTCAACCTCAGCCTCTCCACAGGCCACGTGCTCATAGAATGACGAACAGCAACGGTTATTCCTCTCCACAAAGGAGGTGCCACAGCTGACCCTGGTAACTATCACCCCATAAGCCTGACTAGCCTGGTCTGCAAGGCTATGGAGCGCATCATCATGGAACTCATTAACAAGTTTGCCTTTGTTAAGGGCAGATCATGCCTACTAAACCTAGTTGACTTCTTCTAGACAGTCACCAAGGCCATAGACGAGGGAAAGGTGGTTCACACGGCCTACCTTGACCTCACCAAGGCTTTCAACACCATTCCCCACTCGGGTTTTACAGAAAAACTCACCAGTTTGAACATAAACCCCTACATCACGAGATGGTTTGCCAACTGGCTTACAGACAGAACTCACACGGTAAGAATAGTGGGCACCAGGTCCGACTGTAAACCAGTCACAAATGGTGTCCCACAAGGCTCGGTCCTGGGACTTTTACTGTTCGGCATATACTTCTCAGAAGTACAGACAAACACAGGAGGACTATGGCTAACCAAGTTCGCCGATGACTGCAAACCGGGAGCCATAATTGACTCTTCGGCTGACACGGACATCCTCCAAAAGGGCCTTACTGAGACAGACACCTGGTGTCAAAGTCATGGCCTCAAGCTAAATGCCAAAAAATGCATAGTCATAGCGTTTGGGAAAAACAGAACACCCGAGAATTACCACATAGGTGGCAGCTGCCTTAATACAGAAGAGGTAATAAGAGATCTGGGGACCCAGGTAGATAGTAATCTCTCTTTTGACAATCATATTGCCAAAGTAGTTAGGAAATCCTTCTGTGTGGCCCATCCAATTACTAAAGAGTTCGCATCTAGAAATAAAGAGGTAATAGTGCCCCTCTACTCGTCACACATTAGACCCATCATAGAGTACAATGCCCCATTTGGGATGTACCTCACAAGACACTTCCAACAGCTGGAAAGACTACAAAAGTACCTCACCAAAAGGATTACTGACCTCAAACATATGTCCTATGCAGCCCCACTGAAAACACTCCGGCTGTACTCAGATGTGAACTCTGCCTGACTTACAAAGCCATGTCCAACTCAGAATTGATGGACATGCTCCACCTAAAGAAATCCAAGTCACTGCGAGCCACGTGTTCTAGTGAGCTAAACCTCGCCACAACAATAAATAGAACATGCTGGAGGGATAGATTCCTGTCACAGAGACTCCCCATGCTTTGGAACAAAATTCCAAACTACATCAGGCAGAGCCCCTCACTAACACTCTTCAAGAGAAACCTTGACGAGTGGATAGGTAACAGAAAATACACCCCTGAGATCACTCTGCTTGACAGAGGATCAGTTAATTAGTCAATGGGGTGGCGAAAGCTGACACACTTAGGCTAAGCTTATAAATGCCCTCGGGCAGATAGCCTAGTACCTACCTATGAATATATAATAGTAGATGCTGTATGTATTGTTGATTGTGAGGAATCGGGAACATCAGTAATCTGATTGGAATAAGTGTAAATTTTAGGTCTAAAATCCTAGCATTTGAAAGGAATGTGTGGACCCTTTTCAGCTACAGCCTAGGCCACAAGGTTAAATTTTGTATGAGTACAGATAGACATCTGTCTGCACATGCATGTACACACAGGGTATGCTATAACTTACTAACTAGTGTGTGTATTTTTAGTGGAAACTTGTACAAGTAAGGTGAGCGCATGAGGACTTCACATGAGACAGGGACCAGAGATTAGGGGTGAGTTAAAAACCTTGTGTTTGTGCTGCACGCATTTGATTTCTAGCTTGCTAAGCGTTTTGCAACATCTGTGTAACAAATGTATAATGGGTTATCCCATTCTGAACAGGGAAAAGCATTCCATAGTTTTGGTCATACTATAGATAAGGCTTTTATATGTAAGATGAGTGGTGATACGTAATGCAAACACAGAAGTTTGTATTGAAACTCTTTTTCTGGATGCCTCTTAGAATTACAGCTCTATGCCAAATGAACAGTACAGTTGATGTTTTAGTTGTGGCATTACGTATGGGGTTGTCTGTAAATTTTAATTCTTTTTACATTGGTAGTTTCACTGAACCCATGGCTTGTTTTCAGGAGAGTCCTGGAGAGGGGATTTGAAGTTCCAGCACTGAAGAACTACAGACATTAGTACCAGTGAAAAAATTACAGGATTATTGAGGTTATGCAAGGGTTATTATACAGTGCCTGATGGGGTGGATTTCATAAGTAGGTATATTACTGTTTGGCAATATCCACTTGTTTGTGAATAGAATGTGGGCTTGTAAAAAAGTTTTGAAGATGCTGGTGGAATTCAGTTCATTGGTGCAAGGGCTTCCACATGATTGGGATAACCTGTAAGAAGATGTGGTCTGTAGACTTTGTAAGGGGTAGGTGGTATGAAGAGAAGCGTCCCTGAAAGTATGTAAGGAGTGAAGGGAGTAATAGAGTGTTAGCTAATGTAGGGGTAGCATCCAGCCGAAAAAGTGTATTGACATAGAGTGCTAGGTATAGGTCATTGTATCCCATTCAAGCTGTTGTTTAATGGTACCGTTAAGTGTTTCACAGGCTGTTCCCAGAACAAAATCTTGCATCCCTGTTATGTACAGGTCTAAGCTTGTTGTTGTCTGCCTGTTTGAGATTTAAACTGGATTGAACTGTCCTGTGGAAGAACTGTATCGGCAGTAGCAGTTTAAGTAACTAGCGTGTGGGAGCCCTTGATGATAGTGCTCCTTCATTCTCACAACAGGGAAGATCTCTGAGGAAAAATGATCAAATTGTAGTTTGAAAAGGTCAATACTGGATTCAGCCTAATGCTCAAGTCCTTGATTCAGGGCAACTTCAAATCAGAGGGGTTCCACTAATGCTAGGTAGTAAGGTTTTAGCTTTCTGTTGATTTTATTGGTAGACCTGTTGGTTGTAAACCTTGAGCTCTGCTATTTGGAGGTTTTGCTGCTAAGAGTGAATGGCTTGCAAATGATCATATCCTCAACATAGAAAAGCATGTTTGTATTTGAAAGAGTTATTGTTGTCTTCCCAATGAGAAAGGTGTAGGAAGGGGTAAGTAGAGAAGTAAGGTTATAACCTTGTGGTACTCTGGAATTTCCAGGTATAGCTTGACTGTGGCAGTCTGAGTGTTTAAATAAACTTCAGCTAATTAACTATGATGCTTTAAAGTCTGAGGTTTCAGATGTGACTGAATGCATGGTACTTGAGTTTCTGTGCTTTATGCCTGCAGTAACTTTGAGTTTTTGAGGAGCTGATTGTGAACTATGTTACCAACACTGAGGCTGAAGATATAGTGAACCTACTGGTTGGTAAATTTTTCCCCAATTTTATCCTTCTTTCATCTCTTTGTCCGTCCCTCAAGGTATACCTGAAACTGGCTCTCCTCCAGCTGTCCCACAAGACCAAGTCCTAAAAGTGCTATCTGTCAGAAGCTAAAATACTGCATCAATAGGTCCTGATAATATACTTGGATGCATCTTAAATTGTATGATGCATGATGTAGCCATACAGTTCAGTTTCAGTCTCTCTAAGGTTTTGTACCAAGTGAATGGAGAACAGTTACAGTCATTCCCCTGCAATAAGGGAGGACCTTCGTAGACCTAGGTGATTACTAATAAGCCAAGTCAAGCCATGCAAAGACTTATCATGGAGCAAAGACTTATCATGGAACGAATCAGTCAGGTCATAGAGAATGTCCAGACACTGAGCCCATCTAGTTTGGATTCGTTAAGAAAAGATCATTTTGTTTTAATTTAGGAGTTTTTGTCAATTGCATAACTAATTTGCAATTACTTAACCTACACTAATCCAGTATGATTACAGAAGAACCCAAAGTTCCTCAAGTGCCTCCTGCCCGTCCATGAATATTCATGCTGTTAACATAGTTCAGTATATTTAGTCTTCCATGTTCGGAAGCAGTTTTTAAAAATGTTTTATAAGTGTTTTCATGCATTATTCAAAAACAAAAGGCCATTTTGCACCTTTAGACGTGATCCTTAAACTGAGATAACGTTGTAGCATGTTGGAGTTTGAGACTGCATATTTGCTAGAATGTAAAACAATAATGAGGTTTGGTGAGGAGATTTGTGGCAAATCTAGCAGTTTTATTCTAGCATTTTTTCCTAGTTTGATTATGTTTTTTTATTTTTGGATAGGGGATTCATATTAATAGTTGGGATAAAAGAGGATTTGAGCAATCCAATTCTGTAAAGAATACCTCATTTTTGATTGGTTTTGTTTGCACTGTAATTTAATATGGTAATCAAATTTTAGTTTGCTGCCTATGGTTATACCTAATAGATTAGTTTGGTTTAGTGGTCCTAGTGATGTGTTTGAGGATGCTTAATTAAAGTAGTGGCTTTTTAGTTGTAAGATGGCTTTTTAACATTAAAACTAGCTGTGACTTAGTGAGACATTTTTCTGAGTTGAGAAAGTTCTGTTGAGTTTGCAAGTAGAGTTGAACTGGAGTTTCATTATACATATTAGATTGGAGCCATTAACGTATTGAATTAATGATGCATTTTCCAGCGGCATGTTGTTGTTGAGTCTTTCGGCTTTTCCCAGTTAGGGGTCGCCACAGCGGAACTCCGGTCCGCTAATGATTGGTAGTTGATTTTTACGTGCCGAGTTACCAGCCCTGACGCACAACCTTCAACGAAGGTACACCCATTCATGCACGTCTCCACGTAGAAGACACTCTAGCTGAGAATCGAACCGGACAGCGTCTTACTGTGAGGCGACAATGCTACCGCAGCACCACCACGGGATATTGAATTAATTATGCATTTTCATCTGCTTTGTTCATATTATTGATTGAGTATATTGAGTAAGAGGGGGTCAAGACTAGTGCCTTGTGGAACTCTCTATCTGTAATGGGCAGAGAGGTTGAGTAAGAGTCTGTTTTACTAGTTTGACTGATACCTTTCAAAACGGTAGGTTTTGAACCAATTTCTGGTATTACTGCTTGTATCTTGCATGACAAGTCTTTGTATTAGAAGTTTGTGTGGAACATTATTGAAAGCTTAATCTTATGTAAGAAGTTGGAAACTGTGAGCTTTTATTTTGGTTTAGATGAAAATTAGATACTCTGAATGCCGTGTTTGTATGGTAGGCATGGCAGAATCCATTTTGGTGGGTGACAGAAGATTAAGTGTCTTGCCATTTGTTAATGCATTTTGGATATGAATGATAGTATAGCTGTGAGTCTGAAGGTTAATGCATTTTGCTAGATTGTTGGATATAAATGATTTTATAGCAGTGGGTCTAAAGTTTAAGTTGTAGTCATGGTTTTCTTTGTGTATGGGAATGATGTAGAATATTTCCCAGATAAGTACTTTGGATAAGACATTCAATATTGTGCTGTTTGTAAATGTTAAGATTACAGTATTGCCTGATGTTAAGGTAGTTGGTTTTAAAAGATCACAGGTTTACAGCATGTTTGAATTTTATATGCCTTTCCCTCTGACTTTTTCATTCCTTTCCATTGTCCCCAGGTACTTACACATCTGCTAACCAAACTTTCCCAGAAAGAACCTTTTGCCAATTAGGCCTCTAAACTTCTCAGGGCGAAGAGCATTGTGGCTCTCAAATCAGAGGGTGAGGACTCCAATAAGAAAAGTCACAAGACAGGGCAATGGAAGCCATTACTGTGGCTCTGTTAATTAGGAGCTTAAAAGCAGGTACAGTGTGCAGTGTTGTTAGTCGGCATTGAGCGTGTAACCTCTCATCGTGTTAAGAACATTCTCTCACTTCCCTCCCTTTACAGGCTGAGCTTTATGTGCAAGGTCCCGTGTTTTCCACCAGAGATGGCACAAACTACATTAAGACCCTTTTCCCCTGAGAGCTGTCTGGTTGCCACTTAGTGCACACCCCCCCCTACCCAGCCAATCCTTCTAGTGAACTGGATCTGTTTCTGAGCCTTTCTTTCCATCACTGCAGACAGAAGCCTTGAGTATGTGCCAATGTGACAGTTGTAGCATCTATTGTCTGATTCTTAGCTGCTGTCTTCTTGCACCTGCCCTGTCCTTAATTCTTAATTTTTTGATTCATGCTTCACTAGATATAGTCTTCTGTGTTACAGGTGAATAAGTAAATACAAGCAATGATGTGATGAATAGGCCCGAAGGCTAGGCTTTATTTATCTTTATAATTGAGCTAGTTTAGCTACAAGAAGAAGAAACACAATATTGTTAGTTAACAAGGTAGAATAGATAAAAGCAAAAAATCATCACATTGAGCTTAAGGCCATGGTTCTGACACCAGTCGTTGGTCTCAGTGAGGCCTTTCTGTAGGATGTCAGCATCACTCGGGGAGTTAATAATAGCTCCCAACTTGCAATCGTCTGTGAACTTTGTCAGTCAGAGTCTCTTTGTGTTGGCCTGGACTTCAGAGAAGTAGATACCAAACAGGAGAGGACCCAGGACCAAACTCTGTGGGACTCCACTCATGACTGGTTGGCAGTGTGACTTGGAGTCAGCTACTTTCACACTGTGGGTTCTGTCTGTGAGCCAGTTTGCAACCCACCTAGTGATATAGGTGTTGATGCCTATCTTAGTGAGTTTTTCTGTGATTCCTGAGTGGGGAATGGTATCAAAGGCCTTGGCCAGATCAAGGTAGGCTGTATGAACCACCTTGCCTTTATCCACAGCTCTGGTGACTGACTCAAAGAAGTTGACCAAGTTGAGCTGGCATGATCTACCCTTCACAAAGCCAAACTGTGTGGAATCCAGAGTTTGGAGATTCCCTATATCCTTGTTTATTAGGTCCATTATGATGCATTCCATAGCTTTGCATATCAGACTTGTAAGGCTAATTGGGCGATAGTTCCCAGGATCTGTAGTCAGTCCTCCTTTGTGGAGAGGGATGACTGTAGCATTGTGCCATTCGGTAGGGACAAAGCTTGAGGTGAGGCTGTGATTGAACAGAGCACACAGGTAAGGTGCCAGTTCACTCTGTAGTTCATGTAGAACACAGCCAGGGATATTGTCAGGTCCCAT
This sequence comes from Protopterus annectens, assembly GCF_019279795.1. Lineage (NCBI taxonomy): Eukaryota > Metazoa > Chordata > Ceratodontiformes > Protopteridae > Protopterus > Protopterus annectens. Next base: position 300,781,446 of record NC_056731.1, read on the forward strand.
AGAAGTTGTATTCTTGGCCTTGGTCAGTGCTGTTTTAACTTGTGCTGCAGTAATACTGGGTGCCTGGCAATCTACTGGTATTGTGACTGGTCCCTTGGGGGGGGGGGGGTAAAGTTAGCACTGAATCTGTCAGCCAGTATATTGGCAATATCTGTTGGCTCTGTATAGGAGGTACCATTGTGCACTAGTTCAGAGCAAGTCTGGGTATTGCCGTGGAGATTCTTTACATAACTATAGAAGGCCTTGTGGTTGTCTTTTTTTACTATCTGTTGCAATTCTGTTTTCATAGCTAGCTTTAGAGGATTTGATGAGAGATCTCAACTTTTTGTTGAGACTGATAAGGGAGTTTTTCCAGTATTGGGACTTCACCTTCTTATTCCGCATCAGTTTCCTTCTTCTGTTGTAGAGTTTGTTTATGGCAGGGGACCACCAGATTGCCTTCCTTTTTTTGGAGGAGGGCATCTTGGTTCTGTTGGGTATGGTGAGATCCGTGCATGTACGTGTTTGTACAGTGCATTGGTGTATGATTCGGCGATCAGAGGGATGTAGATTTCCAAGGTGATTAGTTTGTGGTCAGATCTAACCAGGGAGGAGTTGACCATTGGTGTTGTGCAACGGTCACCCATGTTAGTAATGACCAGGTCAAGGATGTTGCTACCTCTAGTGGGGGTAAGAACGAGCTGGTCCAGGCCATTGGAGTTAATGAATTCCAGGAAACGTTGGGCAAGTGTATTGGTACATGAGTAGTTTTCCCAGTTAATGGAGGGGCAGTTGAAGTCACCCAGTATGTGTGCTAGGTTGGACCCTAATATTCTCCAGGGTGCTTAGGAATGGGGAGTGTGAGTCTTGGGACATGGTTGGGGACCTACAGTGCAATGAAAAAGTATTTGCTCCCTTCCTGATTTTATTTTTTTGCATGTTTGTCACACTTAAATGTTTCAGATCATCAAACAAATGTAAATATTCGACAAAGATAACCCAAGTAAACACAAAATGCATTTTTTAAGTGATGATTTGGCCCTATGTGAAAAAGTAATTGCCCCCTAAACCTAATAACTGGTTGTGCCACCTTTAGCAGCAACAACTGCAATCAAGTATTTGCGATAACTGGCAATGTGTCTTTCACTTTTGGCCTACTCTTCTTTGCAGTATTGTTTTAATTCAGCCATATTGGAGGGATTCCGAGCATGGACCGCCTTTTTAAGGTCATGCCACAGTATCTCAATTGGGTCCAGACTTTGACTAGGCCACTCCAAAGCCTTCTTTTTTTTTTTTTTTTTTTTTTTTAAGCTATTCAGAGGTGGACTTGCTGGTGTGTTTTGATCATTGTCCTGCTGCAGAATCCAAGTGCGCTTCAGCTTGAGGTCACGAGCTGATGGACGGACATTCTCCTTCAGGATTTTTTGGTAGAGAGCAGAATTCATTGTTCCATCAATCACAGCAATTCGTCTTGGTCCAGAAACAGCAAAGCAGCTCCAGACCATCACATTACCACCACCATGTTTGACTGTTGGCATGATGTTCCTTTTCTGAAATGCTGTCTTAATTTTACGCCAGATATAACGGGACGCACACCTCCCAAAAAGTTCAACTTTTGTTTAGTCAGTCCACAGAATATTTTCCCAAAAGTCTTGGGGATCATCAAGATGTGTTTTGGCAAAAGTGAGACTAGCCTTTATGTTCATTTTGGTCAGAAGTGGTTTTTGACTTGGAACTCTGCCATGCATGCCATTTTTGCCCAGTCTCTTTCTTATAGTTGTAATGAACACTGACCTTAACTGAGGCAGGTGAGGCTTGCAGTTCTTTAGATGTTGTTCTGGGTTCTTTTGTGACCTCTTGGATGAGTCGTCGCTGTGCTCTTGGGGTAATTTTTGTAGTCCGGCCACTCCTGAGAAGGTTCACCACTGTTCCATGTTTTCTGAATTTGTGGATAATGGCTCTCACCATGGTTTGCTGGAGTCCCAAAGCTTTATAAATTACTTTGTAACATTTTCCAGACTGATAGAGGTCAGTTACTTTGTATCTCATCTGTTCCGGAATTTCTTTAGATCACGGCATGATGTCTTCCTTTTTGGGATCTTTTGGCCTACTTCACTTTGCCTGACCGGTTCTGTTTACGTGATCTCCTGATTCAAGAGGTGTGGTGGTAATCGGGCCTGGGTGTGGCTAGTGAAATTGAACTTAGCTTTCCCAAAAATGTGATTAACCATAGTTACTTCATGATTTAACAAGGGGGGTAATTACTTTTTCACACAGGGCCATGTAGGTTTGGATAGTTTTTTTTCCCTTAATAAATAAAATCATCACTTAAAACTGCATTTTGTGTTTATTTGGGTATCTTTGTCTAATATTTGTGTAATATTTAAATTTGTTTGATGATCTGAAACATTTAAGTGTGACAAAACATGCAAAGAAATAAGAAATCAGGAAGGGGGGCAAATGCACTGTACAGCAGGCTATTACCTGAATGGCTGTCTTACCCAATGTTAGCTGCACCTGAAGTATCTCAGATGCATTATGTTGGGCTACTAGTCTGGAGGTGTGCGCATCCTTTATGATTATGGAAACACCACCATCTTTGGCGCTTCGTTCCAAGTTCTGGGGACGAAAGGTGTGGAATGAGTTATAGCCTGGTAGTGCAGGGGTGCTTTCTGCTGCCTTGAACCAGGTCTCTGTTACGGCACAAATGTCGATGTTCTCCATTTTAAGGAGTGCTTCGAGTAAGTGCATTTTGAGATTTAGACTTCTAGCAATGAACAGCATGACCCTCAGACTGCATTTGTTTGCAGTTATTACGGTGGTAATTTGGTCTTTGGAGCACCACCTAAAAAAGGGACTATAGGGGTGGCAAGAGCCTTATGTCATCTCATGCAAACAGATACCGGATCCCCTTAGAATGATACCAGAAATTTGGGCAATTGTTGAAATCAATCATTTTCTGCTTGTACTGTGGTATCATTCTGGGTGATGGTAGGATGCTGCTCATGGCTAGGGTCATACCCGCCTGGACTACATAGTCTGAGAGCTCCTCCATATCTCTTCATGTAGTCCAGGGAGGTATGTCTCCAGGGCTACATAATCCGAGAGCTCCTCCATGTCACTTTTCATGTAGTCCAGGGAGGTATGTCTCAGGTCATTCACACCCACATGTACAATGACAGAGTCATATTTGTACCTGTTGTTGAGGGACCTGAGTGTGTGTGTTAAGTGGCAGATCCTGGCATCTGACAGGCAGCTGACTGTTACATTCTCCTTATTCAACCTAGCGCGTGGGACATCAGTGTGCCTCACTATCGAGTCAACTATGACCATAGTGTTGGGCATGCTGTTTTGCCTTGGGGGCTTTGGTTGAATGGCACTCCGTTTAGGAGAGTTATGTGTCTCATGATTAGTGTTGTGTTGTGGTGGTTGAGTGCTTTTCTGCCTTGAAGGTTTCTGGTGTTTGCGTAGATTTTTATTGAGAGCCTTCGTGAAGGTGGGTGTGTGGTTTGCGTTTTTATGTGACGGTAGTGCTGATGTGTGTTCTGGAGGGCTATGTGTTCCATGCGGTGCAAGTGTTGACCTTCTCCTCTTGACCAGCTATTCCGGTCTTGGCTGGAGAGTGTGTGGCTTCCAATTTGTATATATAAGTGCATGTCGCAAGTCTGAGTGTTGGGAGACAAGAGGAAAGGATTAGCAGTGTACATGAGGTAGTTACTACATTGCGTCAGGGTACCCAAGTTCACCAGATTAGTAGGAGAAAGCAAAGGGAACTGACCTTAAGACATCCCTGGAGGGGTGGGCATTAATAATGAGTACTGGAGCCATTTCCTTGTAGAACGTTTAGTGCTGGTAACACTTTTGTGTGCTACAGTAATTGCTACAAGAAGTCTGGTAAAGTGCTAGACTAATAAGCTAGTAAAAGTGCAGGAGAGGAGAGAACTAGTAGATCTAAGGGAAAAATTGAAGAGTTTGGCACTGCTCAGAAGCTTACAAACAGTCCTGGATACAGCAGATTTGTGTCTGGACTAGACTAGTTGCTGGAAAGGTGGGAAACAAGCGCAAATGTGGGCTTTTAAACCAGAAAGTTGAAAGAGATGGAAAAACTGCCCACACAGCCAATAAACTACAATTTCTGGGCCAGAAGTCACTCTTCTTGTGGTAGATAGGCTACCTAGTGCTTACCACTCCCACTGATAAGGCTACCTCGTGCTTACCACTCTCACTGATAAGCTAGAAGGCTTCTTTCCAACACAGGCTTAATCTATGATTTCTGAGTTGCATTGCCGCAGTGAAGATGTCCCTAATTGCTTTGTTTTATGTATTTAGAAATGTTTTGGTGGTGAAAGCTAGTAAATGCGGTATAAAATCACCCTGCTGATGTCTAGTTGTATTTTGGCAATGAAGAGAATTCAGACTCTCTCTTTCTTGCACCTGAGATAAAGGACTAGAACCTGGACACTAATGATGTCCTTGTCAAGATGAAGGTACTCATTTGATCCTCAAACATCCTTTATCAGGACTGTAAGTTTTTCATTTATCTCAAGAGATTGGGAAATTCAACATAGAAAACAACCACAGAACGCTAACTAGCAAGATTCTGAGTTGGAGAACAAGATTACTTTCATGTTAATTTTGTCACTCTGACTAAAACATCCTTATCAGGACAACTTCTTATCCTCAAAAGTATAAAACATCCTTTTAAGGTTGATTTGCGGCTTGCTCGACTCTGTATTAGCCACAATCCCATCTCCTTTTCTAGGGTAATAGAAACAAGCTTTGCCTAGCTTTTACAGACCCAGACCACAGAGAATTCTGGATCTGAGTCACCTATTTCAGAGCTCTCTAATATCCTTCAGTTTTTTTTATCTGCTTGAAAGGATCCAGTCTAATGTAGAAGCATTAAGCGAGGGTTGGTTATATCTAGTGCATGCATTTGTAAGCAGAGAGAAACCTTAAAGATTTAATACTGGTGGAGGGGGTGTCCGATGTGGTTAGGGTCCAGTATGTGTTGAAGTCCCCAAGGATAATGATTTCTTGGGTTATATTGGAGGATGCTGAAGATGCTATGCCTTCTGCTGTACTGATATTGTTGCCTGGGGCGATATATGATGCGTAACAGTTTAGCTTGTGTAGTGCAATGAGTATCTCTGCGTATTTTAACGAGGGATGCTTTGTGCGATGTGGGGTTATGTGGTTGTATATGCGTTTTATTTTTGTAAACCAAAGTATAGATTTTTTATTACACTTCTGCCTATGTCACTGTGCATTTATCACTGCTCTAACTTTGTAGTCAGTCATCTTGGAACAGCTTCAGTCATATTAACCAAAAAAAAAAAAAAAATTACGCTAATGAAATTTGCAAATTTGGAATTAAAAATACTGAAAGAATCACAACCCTATCTCAGGCACATCCACCCAAACTGAAAACCGTTTTACTGACACAATAAATGGGAGTCTAAAAATCTACATTGAATGGCAGTAAACTGATACATTGTACCTAAACTCTAAACCTAACATAATAATGTACTCCTCATTATGGCAGTAAAAAAAATTACCAAGAACATTAAAAAAAATCTGAAATTCACCGCAGAGTTACAGTAACAAAAATAAATCACTCACAATGGGGGGGGGGGGAACTAATAAAATAACTAATAAAAAAAATACGTAAACCAGTTCACAGTGAAATTAATTCAAAACAGTTATCCAAACAAGATAAAGGAGAGCAAAAGGAGATAAATGGAATATATCACAGTTTGCCTTGGTGATGAAGGAAATATCTTGTACTGTTGGATTTGGGTAAGTGTCCCGTGAGTTGTGTGTTTGGAATGAAGTTTAATGACTAGTAGTGAAACCTGCAGTACACAGCAGATCCCCACATAAGCCACATATACTTAGAGACAGCTACCTCCACATATGTTTATGCATGCACACAGGGGATATGTGTTACTCTCCAAAAACAAAAGAAACCATCTACTTTTTAGAATCCCTTAGACACGTGAAAAACAAAAAGCAGATGGTGTAAGACTTGAGGAGATCAGTATCGAATCAGCTTGTTACCAGTTCAGGATATGAAATTCTTAAGCCATTTAGCACTTTTGTCATCAGACTGATTTAATAGAACATAATATGATGCTATGTATTTAAACCAGTTTAGGGTACAATCACTGCACTTACTTTTATACTGTTCCTTTAAATACTTTTTATGACAGAATTGTAAAACTGATTATCCGTGTTTGTAACATAGTAAGTATCCTGTTGAAAAAAAAAATTGTAAAACCTTTAACACTTGTATCGAGACCCTGAGGCCCATGTTTGCTTTTCATTTGTTTACCTACCTACAAATAAAAGTGCATAACTTTAAAAAAGTCATTCCTTCTTGGTATTCTTGGGTTTACAGTATAAATGTACATGCTTTAATTTTTATGTTAGTTATTCAGCAGGCCACTGCTTCTGCCCGTGTTTCAAATTTTTCAAGTCTTTTAAAACACTGTGTGATTCTGTATTTCACTTCTGTTTTTTCTGTAAATGGAACTGCATCAAGTAGATAAAGCTCCATCCACTACAGAGAATTATGATTCAGTCTTTGTAATCAGAAACCGCTTACATGTTTTCTACTTGCATGTCGATATTCTCCTCTCGAGCTTCACTTCACTCTGCTGTCTGTGAATTTCTTGACATTTGTGTCTTGTAGACACAACTTTGGACTGATCATAACCAATTATTATATTTATTTATTTTACATTTGTTTACCAGGAAGGCGCAACTGGACACAAGTCCTTTTCTAAGCAGATGCCCAAAGTGAAAAGCACCGCATAAACATAAAATGTACAAATATGAATAAATCGACAGTGTACATTTAGATTAAGTATAAGAACTTTTACAGTTACATCAAATGTGAAAGACAAAACAAATAGGGGACACATATTAGACACGTATTAGACATGGTATGAGAGTGTAAAATTGCCCAAGGAAATTATGGGATTGCTAGAGGGGACCATTACTACTATTCCACTCAAACATTCTACTATATTTCACCCTCTCTTTACATTTTGTAAATATTGTTTGCATGCTTATAGTATACTACAGTGCTACTTGACTATAGAGTATTGCACTTATTCTTGTATGTAATTCATCTGTATTAGTGTATTAACCTTTTTATATTTGTAACCTATGTTATTGCTATATATTGTTTGTATTCTGTAATTTTGTTCTGGGGCCTTCCCCCCAGGACACCGCTGAAAATGGACACCAGCTGTCCAGTTGGACCATCCTGGTAAACAAATGTTAAATAAACAAACAAATAAATAAATAAATAATATTTACAGTTATCAGATTAGAATGTATGCAGGTTAGGAAATTAATTGCTGTTATCCAGGACTTGTACAAGAGCAGAGCCAAATATTTACTAGGTGAGTTTTTAGCATTATTTTAAACTGAACTAAGGAAGTAGAAGACAATATATTGCTAGGCAGTGTATTCCATATTTTAGGCATGATGAAGTTGGAGAAGAGTGATTCCCCTGAGGCATTATTGGCCTTAGTTACGTCTAATGGGAATTTATTTGGAGCAGAGACTCCTATTACTCGAATGGGGATGTAAAGGATTTTGAAGTGCAGGGGTTTTCTCTGGCTGATTCAGAATTTTATGGGCTAGAGAAAGTTGATTAAAGAGTAAGAGCTGAGGAAGTTCCAACCAGTTAAGTTGCTTTAGTGCTGTACAGTGATGTGATCTATAAGGAGTCTGTGGCAAACCTGGCTATTTTGTTGTAACAGGAGTACAGTTTATCTAAATCAGTCTTTCTAAGGTTAATCAGAATTGGTAAGGCATAGAGAGAAATGTTGAGATTAGGTGTGTATGTGCAATGGTGGGTTTTAAGTTTTTTGTAAGAAACTGTTTATTTCTGTATAGAACACCAATTTTTTTATGCACTTTTTTATGGTCTGGGAGAAGTGGATATCAAATCTCATATTATTGCCTGTCTCTTCCCCTAGACGTTTGGTGTGAGTTACGGGTGAGATAATAGTCTTGTTCTTGGACATAATATTAAATGTGGGACATGATACAGTGTGACATGATACAGTGTATCTAATAGGTTGGAAAAGAAGTTTTGTTTTGTTGGGATTCAGAATTGGGTGGGAATTATTAAGCCATGCTTCGACTGAAGAAAAAGTCTTGTCTGTTAGTAAATAGGGAGAACAGTAGGGGTCCAAAGATGGTCCTTGGGGAACTCCTAGGGTGGGGGTCTGCAACCTTCACTATCAAAAGAGCCGTTCTGGCCCTTCTCCTACCAAATCAGAATCATCTTGAGCCACAAAAACATATCTGACCCATAAAATGAAGATAACACAGCGCATTAAGTTTTATATATAGTTATTATAATAGCTGCGGTGGTGCAGCGGTTAGCGTTGTTGCCTCACAGCAAGAGGTTCTCCTATTCAATTCTCGGCTGGAGTGCCTGTGGAGTCTGCATGTCCTCCCCGCGGTCGACTGACGTTAAACCTGTAGGTAGGTGCGAGCGTGAATGGGTGTGACTTCTTTGAAGGTTGGGCGTCAGGCTGGCAACTCGGCACCGTAAAATTCCACTGCCAATCATGAGCGGACCGGAGTTCTGCTGTGGTGACCCCTAACTGGGGAAAGCCAAAAGTCTACTGTATATAAAATAACTAAGTTTATAAGAACTGTATTATTTTTGTTGAGATTTTTTTTTTTTTTTGGGATCTGTGTCTGTGTGTAAAATGCATGTTAACAGAAAGTGTTATTCGAGCAAGTTTGTAAGTTTATAGGAGCAATATTCAAAATTTGTCCCTATTTTTCTCCCTTTGTTCCCCCTTTATTTGTGTCTCTGTCCAGATTTCTTGTGGTAAGAGTTTTAGAGGTATGGTGGAGAGGTACTGAAACTTTTCAGGAGATGCTGATGCTGTCAAGGAATTGCTGGATTGCTCTTAGTATGTGTGGAATGCATGGTAAATAAACGTCATTCTAGCAAGTTTTTAACTTTATAAGAGCAATATTTAAAATCCATCGCTCGGTGTGTGTGTGTGTGTGTGTGTGTGTGTGTGTGTGTGTGTGTGTGTGTGTGTCAGAGTGACCATTATTTTTCAAAGCTACAGGAAGCCACAGGTTGCAGACCCCTGTGGTCACAAGAAGCAGAGGGGAGAGGTCACTTTGCCATTGAGTTGACTGTTGGTGTCCATATTATTCTCTGTTGCCTGGTTCCAAAGCTATTTGACTTGGATTCAGATCTGAAAGAACATTTAATGAGTTTACTATGTCAGACCATGTCAAAAGCTTTTGAAAGGTCAAGAAAGAGAGCAGATACAAATTTCCCATTGTTTCTGTGTTGGTTTACTGTATTGGTGAAAGACATTAGAGCAGTGGTAGTACTGTGAAAGGGACAAAAGCCATGTTGAGTGTTTGATAGAAGTTTGAGTGTGTAAGTAATCCATGTCTATAATTTAAGTATGTATAAATCTCTCTAGAATTTTAGACAGAGGGGATCAGTTCTGTAGAAATACCCCCTTTGTGTAGTGGAATAATGAGAGAGATTTTCCATATCTCTGGGACTAGATTTTCATGCATAGATCTATTAATACGGATGGCTAGAGGGTAGGCTATAGCTTCAGCTACAGTTCTAAGAAAGTCATCTGGTAGTTTATCTGCAGCCAGTATTGTGGGTTTGAGTTTTTGAAGCAATTTTTTTTTTTTTATCATGGCTGTAGAGACTGGTTGAAAGGTAAAGTGTTATATGATTTTAGTGCTCCTGTGTTGGGAGAGGAGTTCTGAAAGTTGGAGATGGCTTGGATGGACTTGGTTATGTGTTTATTGAATTGTGTAGCTATATTTTCTGAGGTGTTTTTGTAGAAGTTGGGGCGGCTGTACTTGATTTACCTGGAAGGAGATGTTTATAGCTGCCCTGAACTTTTGTGGGTTGTTTTGATGTTTAGTTTGGATGTTGCGGTAGCAGTTAATCTTATGTTTAGCTAGTCTCTTTGCTCTATTTCTATGTTCATGGTATGCTTATTTTGAGGGTTGGGAACTGATTTTATGCCACTGGTCCCATGCTTTGTTCCTAGTTTTCAGCAATGCCTTGGTTTCTTTGCTTAGGTTCAATGCAGTAAGTTTTCAAGTATGGATATATTGTTACCAGGCGGAATGTAGGTTCTTTATGTTTAGTTTTTTTTTTTTAGTTAATTTTAAGTCTAGTAAAAAGTACTTCAGCAGTGTCAACTTTGGAAGTATTTTTATCCAACGTCTCAACTTCCAGGTGATTTTTAAATAAAATTGCTACACCTCCTCCCCTTTTGCTTCTTCTGTCCATTCGTAGGATATTACATTTTTATGATTTTGGCTATGTACCAGTCATATTTCAGGGAGATTTTGGGGGAGTGATGGTGAGGTAGTAATATGAAGGGAGTATGTTGAGTGGGTGTGATATTAAAGATATAAGAGGATATGAGAAAGCTGTAAGAGTTAATTTTTTGAGGAAAGGAGAGACATAATATGAGGTAAAATGGGCAGTAAATGACAGAATAGTTAGACTAGCAAGGTGTAGTAGGAACATTGTTGTAGGATGGAGAGGATCATCTTAGTTAGGGTTGAATATCATCACGTGTTAGGCTGAGCATTATATCTGAGCTTATAATTGGAGATTGCCCAATCCCCACAGCCTATATATCTAATTAGGGTAGGGGGTGTATTGCCTGGCTGCAGTAAATGTAGATGTAGTTGGGATGGGTGGGAATTGGGAGTAGGGTAAGGGAGCAGAGTGAGCCCAAGCGGAGGAGGTTGTACCATGATTTGACCAGGCAGCTTGACCAGAAAAATACAATCAGTTACAATAGCTTCCCCAGGTCAGTACACAAGAAACTTTGCATGTTGGACAAAAATTTCCCACACCTTAAGTAAGAAGGGGAGCCAGTGGGAGAGATGTATTCCAATACTTTGTAATGTTTACTTCTAAAGAGACAAAAATAAAAATATCTGTGTTTCTTTTGAAGTCAGTTATTTAACTTGTTATATCTGAGTGATGCCTCAAGGTGCATCTGCAGTTACCTCCTACTGACACCTCTAGGCGTCAAATATTGCTTTTTCATGTTTGCATCAATAATTCCAAAACCATGCTATGTACAACGTTTTAAAAGATTTCAAGTTAAAGCTGACACAGTGACAAACTCAGCTGTATTACTATTTGATCTCTGTCTAGTGCAGGTAAATGGATATTAACTGTTGTTTTTATGGTATTAATTTACGTAGGTATAATTTCCACATTTTTCTAAATATCTCAACAACCAAGTAAAACAGACAGAACTCCCTGGCCTTATATGAAACCTCTCAGCTAAATGAGTAAAATGCTGCTGACTGTATGTGTGTAACTTGTGTGGTTGTTGAGATATTGTAAGTTCACAAAATGTTATAAACATAATAGTTACTGTGTTTATTGTGACTTATAAAATTTGTTTTTAAGACCTAGAACCTAAAGAATACTACCACTACAAAAGTAGTTTGTGCTGAAGTCATTTATACTTCTTTCATAACCCCTATGGTTCCAGAGATATGAACATTTGTTTGAAATGTGAGGAAGTAATTTGATTCTGTCAAAAGGCTTAGGCTCTGCTCATTGGAAGTTAGTGCAGACTTCCTGAGTTCCGTTGGAGTGAATGAGTTAAGTGGGTAACGAGTACTAGGTCCTAGGGACAGGGGAGAGGGCCCACTAGTGTGCACACCTCTTGTTTATGATATTAAACAATTTAAAGTTAAAGCGGCTGATTCGGTTAAAACATATACTGCAAGCAGTATGTGTTCCACAGATGTCAAGTTTGCTGGTTCAGGGGAGCAGTTCAGGTAGCTGTGTCTCTATGTTCGGGACACACACTGAAGTAGGATAGAGATTGCAAACACACTACTGGGGGATGCTGAGTAAATGCTGGTGCCCTCTAAGGGGCTCTCTCTGAAAAATCTTTAAGCCTGTGTAACCGTGCTGCAGTGGTGATCAGCAGATTTTGTAGAGCTCATGTTAATGCTGGTAAATAGTAGTAACATTTTTCATTGCATAAAAACTGAAGTATACTTTAGATCCAAGAATATTCTGTAGAATTTTTTTAATTATATACTTTTATGTGAAGGTAGGTAAACTAGTTTTCTAATTTAATCAGCACAACTGAATAAACTGTAAGACAAAACGAGACATTTTTGGTTCTTGAAATTGTTCATTGCATAATCTGTAAAAATTAGAAGTGTATTTAGCATAAAAATTATCTGCACGTATACAAATATGGATGCTATTTTCATACACTCTTCAAGTGTTTAAAAGGTATGAAAAAATAAATGTCCCATATTTTATAGTTAGCACTTGGCAAGAATGTTAATGTGGTGAAACAGTAAACAGTCCCATGACCCAGAATGAAAACTGGTTGGTTAAATGCACAGTGTGGCTCTGGGTTATTGCTTGTACAGTGTGGTTATGGGTCACGTTTTGTAATTCATTTTTGCCACCAGTCACAAAACTTGTGCCGTAGGTGCACAGTACAAGATATACATATATGTAACACTAGATGCTTACATATTGTATATATATGCACATACTGCTGACGTGACACCCCAACCTCATGTAAAAATGGGGGGGCTGTGGATGGATGTGTGTGTGTGTTATCTGTCTGTCTATATGTTTATAATAGTGTGCAAGAATTTTATTTATTTTTTTGTTGAGTGGGTTAGTCCCATTTGGCTAGTGGCCTCTTTTCAGGGGAGACCAGAGTTGGTCTTTGTACTGTTTGAGAAATTTTGAACAGGATGGAGGAACTTTCCTTCTGTTTGGAGGAGAGGAAGTGACTTGCACTCTGGAGCTTGGGGGTTGCTACTGCAGGAGGAGAGTGCAGCAGATCTGGAGAGAGGAGCAGGAGAAAACTTTATGAAGGAGTGAAAAGGAGAAGTAGTTGTTAAAGAGATATTAAGAGGATTGAAGACACAAGTGCTGATTAAATTTTTGATGAACTAGGAAGAGCCAAAAGAAGGAAACAAAATTAGGAAGAGTGACGTGGAGAGAGTGTTACAGGAAGAAGAAACTGAGAGATTGGAAACGCACACAGCTACTGGTGAAAGGAAAACAATGGAAGTAGTCTCAGCTGGTGGAGTAGACCAGTTTTCAGGGATTACCTGTGCAACAGGGTTTTTTGTTACAAGAAAAAGCTTAAGGTGCAGGAAGGCAAGGAGGAATGGAGAAAGGAACTGAGAGGAGACAAACAGTTGCAGTTTCTTAGCAGTCACAGAGAAGATGACTGGTGGCAAGAATAAAAAGTAAAAATGATGGCACTTTGAACAGGTATGATAGACCTCACATACAGTATTGTATTGTTTTGCCACTAGGATTTAACATTAAAAACTTAACTGCATTAATTATGTGGGTGCCGAAAGTTTTTGTGAAGTGATATTTGAAAGCTTTAACTTGATGGAAAAATTTGTGACCAAGACTGAAGAGATATAGTAACATCAAAAGACTATTTCAAAGCGTGACTCTGCATCTTAAAAGAAAATACATGTGTAGTCATGAATGAGCATGAGTTAAAACTGTTTTATCTGATGATGTTAATCCTCGTTCATTCCTTACGCATGGGTATCAGTTCCGACCTGGGAACCGAGCCAGCCATTTTCCAAGCTCGCGTCAGCCACAAACTCTCGAGCTAAACTCTTACCCATAATTCCCCTCTCCCTGTTACCTCAGATTTTGTTTGCCACGTGTCAGGCTACTTCTCTTGAGCTAAGTACACATTTTTGATCTTTTCAAAAATTTGACTAAACTTTTTGAGGAAAAAAAAGTAGTTATTTAGTGATCTCTTACCTTATCGCACCTAGCGACTACTTGTGCTCTTATTTTGTTTTTTTTCTTTCTCTTACCGACTAGGTGTTTCTTTCCTTTTACCATCGTTGGTAGATCTTTCTGGGCCTTACCTTCAGGTAATTCCTTTTTGGTAACCCTTCTTTCCCTTTCTTTACTATGAAAGATACAAAAGGCAGTCCAGGTTTTAAAAGATGTGTGAAATGTGGCCATAAATTGCCTGTCTCTGATGCACATTCTTTATGTGTTTATTGTTTGGGTGTGCCTCATTTAACAGTTGACCTGCCTTGCGGGATTTGTAAGAATTTCACTAATAGGACTGTCATTTAAAAGAAAGAATAAGTTGATTTTTAAAGGGGCTACTTAAATCTTCCTTTTCAGAGGCTATTTCTGGGACGGAGGTCTCATCCCCTCCAAGCTCCCACAAGAAAAGGAGTGATGATTATAAAAAATCTAAGTCTCTTCCATCCTGTCCAGCTGGAAGCCCTATGGAACCGAGACCAAAACAAAACCTAAGCTTTCCACTACGGATTTGGCCTCTTCGGCACTGATGATTTCGGAGCCTAGTTATTCGGTTCCGAGTCCATCGGCGCCATCTACTTTTTCGGCACCGAGTAGTGTGCCTCATACAGCGTCGGAACAGAGGGGCTCCTTGGTTCAGACTCCTTCATCGGCACAAACCGTACAGTCCAGGCAGTTTTTGTCAGTGCCGATAGGTGTGTCGACACCAGTCTCCCTCTCGGTTCAGACCATTGATTTGGCGCAGACTACTCGCTCTGCACCGACCATTCCCTTTTTGTTGCAGACTTTCTCGGCACCGCCAGTTACCACTTTGGTACCGACCTCGTCTGTGCAGACATTACCTTCGGCACCGATGGTGCCCTCTGGGCACACTACTGTTGTTCAGGCCATGCCAACTCCTCTTTTTGCGGTACCAACTCCCACCCTTGGTGGGCACCAAACGTGTTCCGACTTTGGATAGACCTGATTCTCCTTCAGCTATATCTATGAGATCCACTAGAAGCATCTCTGAACACGATGTGCTGCGTCTTGTGGATCAGTTGCTTCTGGCTAGAGGTATTCTTCCTCCCAGGACCTGTACTTCCTCGGGAGGTGACCATTCTTCATCAGAGCCCCTGTCACTGTCTTGGAAGCCCCTTACTATAGCACAGTCTTCACCTGCAGTTCCCCTTTTGGATCTCACTAAGGAGCCTCAGTTGCCTTTGTGGCAAGATTCTCTTGCCACTACCCAGGATGCTAACTGTGGCACCCCTTCTTCGGCTTTCCGCAGCCGTCCAGGGACTCAGAGTCGGGAGAAGACTATGCGTCGGCTGACGTTTCTGTACTATCAGTGTCTCTGCATTTTACACAAGAACACCGGGCACGAGAGCCTCAGGACTTACCCCCACAGGAGGCCCCTATTGAGCTGTCTTCCCCAGTTGCTCCCTCTGAGGAAGTTCATCGGCAGTCTTCATGTAAGAGGAAACACATGGACTCCACTGAGGAATCCCTCACTGAAGACACAGACTTGGGTGATGGGGAAGGGTCCTCTAGGTCACCCTCTGAGGTATCCTTCGGAGATATCCTAGAAATCCTGAAACAGAGAGGTGATTGGCAGACTCTAACACAACCTCTTGTGTTCCTACAGGCCTTTCATGCCCGGCCCCCTATCTCCTGGGTTACTCCACCTGCCGACAAACTGGTCCGGCTCGTCGTGCAGCATGCATGGAAGGCTCCTGATACAGTTGAGGCCATTCCCCGGAGGCCAGATAAAATTTTGTCCCCTCCTGAGAGCGACCCCCATTGGTCCAAAGGTCTTCCGGTAGATGCCTTGGTGGTGGCGGCCACAACTAAAAAGGATCTGGCGGATGAGGAAAGCCAGACTGTTCATCCACCCAACAGATGGTCTCAGACTCTGGACAGAATTGGGAAGCGTACCTTTGCATCAGGGATTTTTGCAATCAGGGCTCTGAACTACATGGCACATTTTACCAGGCTTCAAAGAGACTTAAATCTCTGAGCTCTCTGAAACTTTGGCTGGTGCTGTGTCTGATGAGGTCCGTGACAAAGTGGCCTCTCAGTTAGCCACCATTGAATCTATTTCTAACTCCTCAATGCGTCTCATTTCTCAAGCATCAGAAGGAGCAGCTAGAGCAGCGGGTGCAGGCATTGTTCTGAGACGACTTGCCTGGATGCGCTTGTGTGATTTCGTGAAACCCTTCAAGGCTTCCTTTTATGAACGCTCCAATTGAAGCCTCTTCGTTGTTTGGTCCCAAAGTTAAAAGCACACTGGCTAGATGTGAACAGGTCGGTAAGACCCTTTCTGCTGTGGGTGTCTGTTACTCTTCCCCTCAACAGGCTTTCTCCAGAAACCAAAAGAGTGAGAAGATATGGCACAAAAAATCTCAGGGCTCCTTCTGTGACACACAGGCCGATTTTTTTCCCCTAGAGGCAGAGGGGTAATTTCTCTTGGTAGATGCCCCATTCGGGGCAGAAGAGGTCCACATAACCAGGGTTCCAGAGATTCTTTCACTGGCCAACCCTACCAGCGCTCCTGAGGAGCGGCCCAACTGCTTTCCTCTGGAAGTAGTTGGGAGTCGTTTCTCTTTGTACTCTTCTGCCTGGCTAACCGTCACCATCGATTCTTGGGTACAAAAGATAATAACCAGAGGTTACCATATCCCGTTCGATCTTTATCCCACCACCTTAAGGAAATTACTCGACGTGCCACCCAGTCAAAGGGTACAGGCAGCATTAGAGATTGCAAAGCTGCTAAGCAAAAGAGTCACCCAAACAGTCCCACCAGACCAGATAGGATCCGGATTCTATTCAAGACTATTTTTGGTGCCAAAAAAGACCGGAGACTGGAGACCAATTTTGGATCTCAGTGTGTTGAAACAAATTTGTAAAGGTACATAAACTCCGGATGGCCACTATACAGTCTATCCTCACACTTTTGGAAAAAGACGATTGGATGTGCTTTGTAGATCTTCAAGACGTGTACTACCACATAAAAGTGGGCAAACAGTCAAGGAGATTCCTTCACTTCCATGTGGGAAACAGTCAATCTGAAGTAGGATATTCATTTGTCTGCAACCTGTGGGGGTTATGGATCCGATATCGGATCCGAACCGGCATGGTTTTCCAGCTATGGATCCAAGCTCTCAGCTCCTCCCCTCACCCATAATGCCCTGCTCTAACCCTCATGACCTCAGATCTTGTTTGCCGCGCTGGTAACTAGATGTGGATACATAGCTCTCAGCTAAGTAGACTATTTTCTTGTTGAAAAATAGAGAATTTTTTCTTTCTTTAATAATTTTTGTGTGAAAGTAGTAGGTTTCCCGTTTATATAGACTGTTTTAAGTGTTTTTTAAGTTACAGTAATAATTTTATTCCCTCCTCGCTGTACGTAGAGTGTGTGTGTAGGCCTGTGTGCTTTCTGTTGTTGTTTAAGTTACTTTTCAGTAACTTTGGGTTTTTATAGATTATGGCTGAACAGCCTAAGTCTATATTTTCAAAATGCTCCGAGTGTGGCCATAAGCTCTCCCCGGCTGATGGCCACACTTCGGCTCAGTATGGGAAATCTTGGGGTTGAACACCTCACATCTGGTTGTACCATTTGTGCAGGGTTCAACCCCAGGGCACTGAGGGAGCGGAGGTCCAAGCTGGTCTTGGCGGGTCTTTTACCGCCGGACTCGGCTCCGACCTCCGCTCCTCGGGACTCCTGCGGCTGCAGTTGTTCCCCTGTGGCACCCCTCCTGCTCCTGGGACTCAAACTCCCGCTTCTGGAGAGGAGAGGGATGCATCTAGAAAGGACCGGAGGAGAAGCACCTGCCGGCGGGCCGAGACCTCTGTTTCGCCCCGCCAGCTAAGCGGGCTTCTCCCGGCTCGTTGTCGGTTCGGTCTCCTCCTTCGGCCCGGTCCCTGTTTGCTTCTCACCGGGTCCCGAGGAGGAGGAGACCGATCCGCCGAGGCTATCGAGGAGGCATTCCAGGCCTACCTCGGTAGCCTCGTCGAGATCTACCCATAGCCTTTCGGATGCAGATCTGGACCGGATGATGAGAAGGTTCATCCAGGCCCAGATGCAGATGGGAGTGCTCTTGCCTCCCCTCCGGGGAGCTCAACACCCTTTTAAGCCTATTGCTCCTTCTCCGACCCGCTACCCGGGTTGAACAACTGGAGCCGAGCAGCCGAGCCGGGGGGAGGTCGGAGCCGATAGTACTTGGTACTTCGGATCCGACCCTGCCCTCGAGTGCGTCGGACCCGATCTCTCGGAGCCTGGATCCGAGCTTCGGATCCGGGGGGATCAGTGCTCGCCGGGCGCCGTCTGTGTCGGAGCGCACTGGGTACTACAGGCCTTAATGGCAGTGCAACCCTTCCTAATCTTCCACCAAGATAGAGTGTCCATGAGGACTAATCCTACATTTATGCCCAAGGTGGTATCCAGAGTATCTTTGAACCAGGCAATCCACCTACCTACCTTCTTCCCAACCCACAAAACAGAGGGAAAGAATACTGCATACCTTGGATGTACATAGACAGCTACGCTACTACTTGGACAGAACAAAAAATAGCAGAAAGACTGACCAACTTTTTGTAGCCTATGCAACAGGAAGGGAAGGAAAAGCTATTTCCAAACAGACAATCTCAAATGGATAGGAAATTGCATACGATACTGTTACTCCTTCCATGGAAAACCAATTCCACAGAACATAAGACCTCATTCTACAAGAGCAACAGCCACTACCACAGCCTTCTTACGAGGAGTGGCAACCAAAGACATTATTGAGGCGGCTACTTGGACCTCCGTGCATACATTTGCCAAGCATTATAATTTGCCTCTATATTCCAGATCCCGAGCAGGGTTTGCCACTGCTGTACTGCAAGGGATCCTAAACACACCATAATCTACTTTTTATCCTCCTCCCCTAGTTGGCTATGGTATTCTACCCATTGTTATGACTGCAGATGCATCCATGAAGGACATAGTACAGTTTGTACCTACCATAAATGTAGATGTCGAACTGGGTAGCATCTGCAGTCAGGATTACCTCCCTCCTTCCCCTCTGTGCTACTCATACGGTGTTTACCCTCCTACTACCTAGCTGTTGGGGGCGAGTCTTTTATGGTGTATTTGTTTGTATATATGTACATATATGCTTATTGTTGTGTTTACCTCTATCTATTTGGAATCATTGGCATCTATCCAAATTTTAGCCTGCAAGAGGGCTACTGGCATCTGGGGCAAGAAACACTGAGGAAAATGGCGTCGGCTGATGCTTTTATACCCGAAGACCAACAGAGATGACGTCGGGTGGAGTGCGACATCAGCCGAAGCCGGACCCGGACTTTGGAATCCGGCCGACTGCAGGGCTGCCTGACGACAGGACAACCCACTTGTTATGACTGCAGATGCTATCCAGTTCGGACATCTACATTTATGGTAGGTACAAAACTGTACTTTTTATACCCCTGATGACATGACGTCATGGAAGAAGAGACAACATACGACCCAGGAATCCAAGACTCTGGTATTCAGGCCGGCTGAGGGCTACCTGCAGGCAGATAACCCAAATGTGATGACTGCAACGGTGAATACACTCGAACATTTACATTTATGCTAAGTATACACAACTGTACTTTTTGTTTTACAAAACCTACATTTGTCTGTTTCACCCACATGTTCAATGGAATTTGTAAACCAATGTATATGTAGGCCACTATCTTGGGCGCCAATATTCACCTTTCATCTTTTGGTTTGAATTTACCTCTCCTTAACCATTCCTGCATTCAATCCTGATCAGCATGAGGTTCTTCCAGAACTTTTTTCTACTTGCAGCTATATTTATGCATTTTCCACATTTCTTGCCTTCTCATCTCATCCTTCACCTTCTATTCTTTATTTTGTTTTTTAGCACAATCTGTTGCTGCCAGATTTTTATCTACTTCTGGTTTGATTTCCATTCCTGCTTGACGCCGATATGCTTCTGCTAGACTAAGCAGAGAAGTCATCTAGATTTATTCTCCTTATATGTTTTCGTCTGGTGAGTTCAGTAGATGTGTATGCAGTCTCACGACTGCAGATCAGTACATGTAATCAATTTCAAGGAAGCCCATACCTCCTTTGGAACGGGGAATAATACCTCCTTTGGAATGGGGAATATATAGTCTTGGTATGCACTGATTTTTATAAATCATTTAGTGAGCGTGAAGAATCCTACTCGTTTTCCTGCCTAATCTGTCCCGACATATGTTGGGGCCAGTCAATCACTCCAAAACTGAAAGTTAGGACAGGAAGAGCACATTGGTTTATAGCTTGAATTTTGTTCCTAGAGGTCAGCGCTGTTTTCATGATTAATTTGTCTTCTAAAATATTCCTTACTAAGTTTTATTGTTGATCCTTCAATTCCCAAATATTTATACTCTCCCTCCTGCTCAAGTTCTTTTATATCACATTCTTGTCCCAGACTGATGTTTTCTTGGTGCTGCAGTCGTCCTTGTTTTAAAGGTTGCTTTTGCACATTTATCAAGACCAAATAACATTCTGTCATCTGAAAAAAGTTTTGACTACTTGCAGTTGTGCTTTCAGGTCCTCATCTGATGAGCTATACAATTTTAAATCATCAAAAAAGAGAATATGTGGGGTCTTTACACTTTGTTGTTTTCTAGGAGCCAGATTATAGCCATGGCCAAATCTGTTGGTAGAGAGCTTAAAGGGTTGAAGGAAAGACAGAATGGGAGTGATGAAAAGGAGTCATCCTGGAATATCCCCCTTTGAAATGTTATCCCTGGAATAATAATTTGTTCTTTATCATGGCTTAATAGCAAAGTGGTTTGCCACTGTTTCATGGTGCCTGTGATGTAGTTGATCAGTGTAGGGTGTATCTTACACACTTTTAAGCACTCTTTTGTCCATGAATGTGGGATACTATCATATGCTTTTTTGTAGTCAGTACATACCATAGAGTTCTCCGTTATCACTTTATTTAGCAACAGATCATTCTTTGTTCCATATAACTTTCTTTTATTACCCTTTTGTTCGATTGCCATGATTGAATTTTCTTCTAAATGACTATAAACTCTGTCTGCATCAGTTCCAGTATGTAGTTTATACGTTGTTGGAAGGCAAGTTATTGGTCTGTAATTTTTAGGATACCTTGCAGGTTTACTCTTAAGTAGGAGCATTGTTTTTCCTGTTGTTAAATAGGTTGGTGTATGGGTGCACATATAAATAGTTCTTACTCGTGGCTAAATCTTCGTACAAAGGTGTTAATATTTTTGTATTGCATCTGGGCCTGGGTTTTTCCAGTTGGAGGATTTTCTTAACTTTATCTCAGTCTCTCTGGCCATTACCTCATCTCATTTCATATCCTGTACATTTGAACTTGTTATTCTTTTTTCTACTTGTATCCATTTAGCATTTTTGTTCCATCGGATCTTTGTAGATACTTTTCCAAAATGTATTTTTTCTTTTTCTTTTAAGGTGATCTTTCAATTCTTTTTGCCTTATTTCCCAGTTCTCTGTAGAACTCTTTTTGGGGTCATCAATAAATTGCTTATTTTGTACTTATGTTTGTCTGTGCATCTTCTAAGGTTTTCTGCCTGTGCTGAGATTTTTAGTGTATTATTTATAATAGTGCAAGTTAGATCCTGATCCGTTATAATACTGCGCATGTCTTTTATCACATCCATCTTGTTGATCTGTTCCTTCTTCTAACAGTTGATACTTCTCGTCTTAACTGCCTTAGTTTTCTCTGTTCGATACTTACATGATGGTGTTAGATTTCTCCCCTTCCTTTCCCTTACTACCTTGTGTTCTTGTGGTAGAACTGTATCCGTTATTAATTTAGCTGCACAGTAATATGTCCTATTTACTTCTGTTATATCGCATGGATCTCTATGAACAGTCCTAATTATTGTCTTCATTTGTTTTATCAAACTTCTGACTTTTGGGGTTTTGTTAGCTTATTTTCTGTTAAACTAAGGGTACATTCATTGTTCCCTATTTCCTGCGGGCATTCTGTAGAGAGTTCTGTAGAATCTTCCTGTGGCACATTCTTTTCATTTTCATTCTGTGTCATCCGTTGCTCTGTCATATGGGAACTCAATGGCCTATCACTCCTCAACATTGACTATGTCAGAGTTGCCACAGTTTCCCGTTCCTTCCCTTGCTGTTCAGCTTCAAATTAACATTTTATACTGGTTTCCTGTTTAAGGCTGCAAAATATTTTCATATGGTAACTTCCTAGTTGCTTTCCGTTCCACTGGTTTCTCCTTAATTTGGATGTCTGCTGTCGTGCTTCCCGAGTTAGATTTTCTTCACTAAATCCTTCACTTCACAGGTACTCCATAACCTCAGTTTCTGTTTCTTTAACTTCTCCATTATTGATGGTCTATTTTACTTTTCCTCTTTGTATTCTTCTTTTTTGTATTGTAAGGTTTTCCTTGTCTGGATTCCTTTGCCTGTATTTCTCTTCAAATATCTTTGGTGCCACTCTTTTTGTAATGATTCATTTTTCTTTTTCCTTTGCATAAATATTACACCATATTAAATCTCTTTTTTTCCCCATGTCCATATTTCTTTAGATTTCTTCTGGTCTTCCTGTTTCTTCTTATTTTGGGGACGCATTACATCATGCTGTGATGTAACCTGTGTAAGACCTACACCAAATCCTTCACTTTGCAGACATTCCATAACTTCAGCTCCTATACTTTACTAATCTTCTTTTCTACATTTCTTCTTTGTGATATTTTTTTATTGTGAAATTTTCCATATCTGGATGTGTTTGCCTGGATTTCTCTTCGAATATCTTTGTGGCTGCCTTTTTTGTATTGGTTAATTTGGCTTTCTTCTTAAGTCTTTCTTTCCCATGTCCATATTTCTTTTTTATACTTTTCAAAAATCTCTAGTTTTTTGTTTATATTTTTGCACTTCCTCAGATGTTTCTTTTTCCAAACAGATCAAAGTTTCTTGGTCTGTATGTAATGTTTTTTGCAAATCTGTTGTATTAATGAACACAAATTTTTATTTGCGGCTTCTGATTGTTTTTCTTGTGGAAGTATTTTTCTTTTCTCTAATTTCTCTCAATCTTTTTATATATCTTGTGTCTGGAAAACAACAGGGGGTCCAGCCTCTCCTTCGGCCTGGCCTAGCCCCATTATAGAAATGCTTCTGTGTTTTGAGGATTCTATACTGTCATTTTTTCCAGTCCTGGCACCAGTGCGCCTACCAGGATTGGGCACTTTTTTATCATGGGTCTTGTGCACCCAGCTGTCTTTTATTTTTGACCTACTTCTGTCCATGATACGTGCTGTATAAAATACAGTCTATATATTGGAGTTGTCTTGGTGAGATTTTGTAAAAAAACAGGGTCCACCTTGTGAAGGTACTCACCAAGATTTGAGGATGAATTCAGTTTTAGCAGTACTACTCTTCTTTGCTTGCTGACCTATCTCTCCATTTGGACTCCTCATCTCTTCCATGCCCAGCTAGGTGAGTTTCCTGAGTGGGGAATTGTGTCAAAAGCATTAGCTAAGTCAAGATGGCTGTATGTAGTGTTTTTCCTTCATCCAGGGCTTTGTTGACATTCTCGAAGAACTCCACCAGGTTTAATAAACATGAGCTACCCTTAAAGCCAAATTAGGTCAGGTCAAGAGTTTGAAGGTCACCTGTGCCTTTGTTGATATGTCCATGATGATTCTCTCCATGGCCTTGCAGATAAGACTGGTTAGGCTTATGGGTCTGTAGTTTCCAGGGTCGTTTGATGGACCTCCTTTGTGCGAGGAAATTACCATTGATGTTTACCACTCTGCCGGGACAAAGCTAGTACTAAGACTGCGGTTGAAGAGAGTGCCAAGTGGTTCTACTAGGTCTTGTTTTAGGAGGCAGCCTGGGTATTATCCGGTACCGTAGAGGCTGTGTTTTTGGCCATGGTGATTGCAGTTATGATCTTCTCTTTGGAGGTGCTATGTAGAGGACTGGTGACAGATATGCTTTGGGGTATGTCTTGTGGGGACAGGAGGATGAAGTTTGCGCCAAATCTGTCTGCTACCAGGTTGGTGATGTCCTCAAGGTCAGTATGAGTGGTACTATCCACAACGAGTTAAGCACAAAGCTGGGCCTTCCTTTTTTAGATTTCTGACTTAGCTAAAGAATATCTCGTTGCTATCCTTAGCTAGGGATGCTAATTTAGCTTCGTAATTGGCTTTAGAGGACTTTACAAGCTATCTAATTTGCTTGTTCAAGTTGTGGAGGGTGTCCTTCCACTGCTGAGTCAGTTCCCTCTTGTTCTTGGACATTAGTTTCTTCCTCTTGTTGTTTAACCCATTTATTCTTTATGTCCACCAGGGTGGCTTGTTTTTTTGTGAGGACCTTGTTTCAGTCCTTTCAGGTACAGCGGAGTCTATACCTTTGTGTAGACGTCTGTGTAGGAGTCATTTTTGACAGTGGCAGCAGGGAGTTTGAAATTATTTATGCCATTGCTTAGGAGGCTATAGTTGTTTACTTTGGAAAAATTTTTCATCCTTATTGCTGTTGTGGTGGGGGGGGGTCAAGTAAGATCGTTACTTTGAATGAGACTGATCTTTGATCAGACCTTACTAGGGAGGGCAACACACAGGAGGTAGTGCAGAGACCCCTGTGTTGGTAAAAACTAAGTCTAGGACATTGAAGCCCCTTGTGGGGTTGCAGACTAACTGTTCCAGAGCATTTGTGTTAAAGTCTAGGAGTCTTAGGACAAGCATGATATGACTCCCAGTCAATGGAATGATAGCTGAAATCACCCATGACCAAGGTATTTGGCTGTATATAGTGAGTGACACAAGTAGGTGCAGGTGTAGGCAGAGTGTTTCTCTTGGTTCATGGTGGGGGACCTACAACTAACAATGATATGGAAGGGGGTTTTACCTACAGTTAGTTGGACTTGGAGTAGCTTTAGGGAGTCGTAATGTTTGACCAGTCTTGAGGTGTATTTGTCTTTAACGACGATAGATACACCTCTGTCTTTGGTACTTTCACACCCATTTTGAAGTCTGAACGTGTGGAAGACGTTGTAGCCTTCATTGGCCAGGGTGCTGTGTGTGGTCTTGAACCGTGTCTCTGTGACTGCACAGACATCGTTATCTTCCAAGATACGGCGCGCTTCCACTGAGTACAGTTTCCAATTTTAGACTCCTAGTATTAAGCAGCACAACCCTGAGTTTGTCTCTAGTGGATTTTTTTATGTTGGGAATTTTGTTATGACTTTGCCTAAAAAAAGGCACTATGGGGGGGGGGGTCATGTACCTTTGCCATTAACAGAAAGCCAAGAGGCGACAGGTGAAGACCATCCCTGGCAAAGCAGCGTGGTCTGTCGATGATATCTTCCCAGACTGACAGATACTGGATCCCTCTGTATATATACCAGAAACTACTATGCTAATTGTTGAAGCTTTTTTTTTTATAGAATGCTGCTTAAGGCTAGTGAAGTACCTGTCTGGGACACTTAATCTGACAGCTCAGTCATGTGTCTCTTCAGATAGTCCAGTGAGGTACGTCTCAAGTCATTCTCTCCAACATGGACTATGACAGAGTCATAACGGTACTTGTTGAGAGACTTGGGTGCATGTGTGATCTGACGGATCCTGGCACCTGACAAGCAGCTGACTGTGGCCTTCTCCTTGTCCAGCCTTGTGAGGAGGACATCTATGTGTCAGTATGGACCCGTCTGTGACATAGACATTTGGCTTTGAGGTGTGTTGCATTAGGGGTTTATTGGCTAAAACACTGTTGTGTCTGTTGGGTCTGCAGTGTGTGAAGTAGGTTTGTGCTTGGGAGGTCTCTGATCTTTAGGTAGGCTTCTATCGAGTACCTCTGCATATCGGTTTTGTGTGTTGTGAGCTTGTTATGTGCAAGAGGTGGTGTGTGCTGACCACCTGTTTTTCTGGTTTATTGTTATGTGAGAGAATTTATTCCAAATTCATAGAATAGATAGATCTCTCACATATTGTATTTGTTTGTTTTAGGAGTAATTGGTTGTCAGTACACATGAGGAAATTGCTACATTGCCTCAGGATGCCCATGTCAATCAGGCTGGCTGGAAAAATGGTGGGGAAACTGTTCGGCCATTATGGCAGGTGTGTACTATAGTAATTGGTAGGGAGTGGCTAGATGGACCAGGTTTTGCTGTAAGTATAACAAAAAGTGGCTGTTTTGTGGAGAGCTATGGGTAGAAATCTGCATCAGTGCTTCACAATGCACAATGAGTTGCTCACAGGGCAGCAGTGTGCAACTGTGTTGCATACAGTGAAGCTTAAGAGGATTCTCTTAACAGATATGTAGGGAAAATGATCTTTCTAGGTATTTGTTTGTATGCTCCGCTATGTGCAAACACAAGACTTAAATACAAGTGAAGTTAAATGATTTAAAAACAAAGTAACCAGTGGGAAAGCTCAAGACTGAGGCTTATTCCAGCAGTCCCCAACGCAGATGTTTTCTAGGCTGCACACTTCTGCCACAAGGGTGCTGGGGGGCTTCTTAATATACAAAGACTGGTTTTAGTGCTCAAGTGATACCAAACAGTCTAGATTCAGCAAGTCTGAATCTAGCCTATGCTATAAAATGCAGAAGTACTAGAAATTCAAAGTGCAGGAAATCAGAGTCACGGCGGCAAAAAATCAGTTTAAATAAATGAGCAATTCAGTAGAATATTGTTCTCAAAAGTGCAAATTAGGCTTTAAAAATATTTATTTTTCAGCAGATTTCAGTGGATGCCTTGGATTTAGTTTTGATTCACTCCAGGTCTCTGGTTAAAGTTATCAGTCTCCGAGCAGCTCGAGTAAACTGAGCTCAGACCCGTGCAACATTATGCTTAATTACAAGCAAAGTTAAACAACTTTAAACAAAGTAGCTAAAAGGAAAACCCAAGACTGAGACTTATTCAAGCAGTCTCCAACTCGGATGGGTCGTTGGCTGCACACTTCTGCCACAAGGGTGCAAGGCATCCTTCTTAATCTAAGAATGCTGGTTTTAGAGCTTAAAATCACACAGTCTAAATTCGGCAAGCCTGAGTCTAGCCTATCCTGTAAAGTACAGAAGTACTACAAATTCAAAGTGCAGAAAATCGCAGTCACAACAGCAAAAAACAGTTTAAATAAAACAATTCAGTAGAATACTCCCACAAGAGTGGAGACCACAAACCTTTTTAATGTAAAATAACTGGCCTGAAGCCCAAATGCTTAAACCAAAATTAGGAGGTTTAGAGTAACGGCTAGAATTTAATCAGGAGACTAACAAGCAGTAATAAATGCAGCAGAGTAAATGCAATTGAACACTTCTAAGAGCAAGCAGCAAAAGCAAACGTTGAAACTAGACATTTAGCAAAAGAGCAGTTATATATAAAAGGTGGCAGTAATAACTATATTAAAAAATTATGCTTTCCATAATATCTTTCAATCTAAATGGTCTTACAGATAAATATAAAAAAGAAAGAGTAGTGAACTATGCTGAAAAATGTAGAGTGCAACTAGCTGTGCTACAGGAGATGCACCTGGAAACAAGTGAACATGTGATTTTGATAAGGAAAGGTTTTCAGGGTGTTTATTCAGCGGAATATTTGGAGCAAAGGCAAAGAAGAGTACTTATATTAATTGCAAGAGGAGTTCCAATAGTAATAGAAGAGAAAAAAAGATGATAATGGAAGATGCATGGTACTAAGG